>NC_137064.1:6436559-6526559 GCF_032717465.1 Coenobita brevimanus
AGACATTTCTAGCCTGAAGATTCCATACAATTCGTCAATGAAGGCTGGAATGCTGATCTCTCAAATTACTACTACTACTACTAACACTACTACTACGACTATTATTAACAGTAAACTCCCAGCCCAAATGCAGTCAAGATGGAGAATTCCCAGCTCCTACATCACTTCAAAATCTCTCTACCTAAAATCTCGTGGCCAATGACGTGCAAGATTTTCGCATAATAATCTGTACGTAGAGCGAATAACATGCTAGTTTATGGAATACAGGAGTCTGCCACAACTCTCCATTTGGGGAAAAGAATGGTTAAAGGAAAAAACGTAGACAGAGGCGAGTGGGAGAAGGCTGTGGTATTAGACTGTTGGGGGTACTGTTGATATTTTCTCTGCATTTTTTTTTTCTCATACACAGAGTGAAACTAAAGCTTTATTAATCCTCAGATACGCACATCATTGTTAACTGACGTGATCTGGTACGAGTATGGCTGAAAACAAAATATGTAATCAGACAAGCTGCCAGAAAAAAAAAAAAAAATCGTTGCTTCTGCTACTAGTGGATGTTATTACAGTCAACCGAGAAAGCCCGATGAAGCTATGTGTTTGGCCAGGTTTATATATCTGTCTATCAGTCTGTCTGCCTGCCTGACCGCCTGCCTGTCTGCCTTTTCTGCCTGCTTGACTGCCTGCCTGCCGCCTTTGTCTGCCTGCCTGTCTGTTAGCAAGATTATAGGAAAAAGTCAGCAGATTATCTTATTTCTTTATTTATATTTTGAATTTACCATTCTATACAAACCCATACGAACTCGGGAACGTTGTCGCTGGAATCCAAGCAGAAAGAGTCAGCTGACAGTGACTAATTTTTCGCAGTTACCCATCCATATTACTGCTTTCTCTGAATAGGAAGCCCATCCCGACTTCATCTGTGGCGTCACAAAAGGTGCGGGGGTAGGCAAGCGAGCAGATCATCTCTGTCATTAGACTTTGAGTTAGGTTAGGATGAAGTAATTTTTTTTTTTTTATAGCATTCAGTAAAAGGTCAGGGGTACAAGACGAGGATAAAGGTTCAGTCAGCCGTCATGCCCGAGCGAGAGGCTCATCAGTTTCGAAGCATTGTGTCGAACAAGCAATAAACGGTTGGTCAGAGGCAGACTCCGTGGAGAGAGTGCATCAGTACATAACGTCTACACGATTATTTTATTTTCTGTTATCATACTTCAGAACTACAGGTGTTTATTGATAAACTGGACGGGCGTTTCAACCGACTGTGAGGAGCCAGTGTTGTTGGCGTCACTTAATAAGCTGGTGGTTACAGTAGATTTTGCTGGATATTTCTGCAATTGTGCTCCTGCCTGTGATCTGTTGCCTTGTTCCCACTGCACCCACCAAAGGTATGCTGTTTGACATTATTAAATCTGTACCCATTTGACTCTAACTTGGCCTAAAATTATCATCTCTCCAACTTGAATACTGAGTTGTAGCAATAGATTAATACTAGAATATGTAAGTCACATTGAAGAGGAGCCGTAGCGCTGCCCTTTTGTGCCAATGACCCATGTGAGCCGCAAGACGACGAAAATCTGAGTCAAGTTACCCTGAAAAAAAGTAAAATAATGCAGGATAGTATGATATTCTAGGAAGTTGTGGACAGTTGAGAGTTGTTTGTGAATTGCAATAAAGGGACAGGCAGACAGACAGACAGATAGAGGACAGACAGATGCAGAGAACGGAGACACGATAGGGGAGAAGAATCCTGACGTTATTATGAGTGTAGTTGACTTCATAGCATACTACATTATATTTGTGCCCTAACTTTAGTAGCATGTTTATGTATAACCAAGGTACGTTGACAAGTAGTGAACACACACACACACACACACACACACACACACACACACACACACACACACACACACAATACTCTCTAACGGTAGTTGGTGGTGGGGAAATTTGTGTATGTAACTGTGGTGGTGTGGGGAGGTTGCCATGGTAACACACTGGCCCTGCACACACACACACACACACACACACACACACACACACACACACACACACACACACTGCAACCACACCAAACCATACACCCCCCATCTCCCCACACCCCCACACATACAACACATCCCCCACTCACCCCCACACACACTGCAACCACATCAAACCATACACCCCCACCCACCACCCAACACACACAACACATCCAAACCCACCCACCCACCCACCCACCCACACACACACACACACACACACACACACACACACACACACACACACACACACACACACACACACACACACACACTGCAACCACATCAAACGATACACCCCCACCCACCACACACAACACATTCACCTACACACACACACACACACACACACACACACAAACACACACAAACACACACAGCAACCACATCAAACCATTCACCCCCACTCCCCACCCTCCACACACAACACATGCATCCACCCACCCACATCCACACACACACACACACACACACACACACACACACACACACACACACACACACACACACACACACACACACACACACACACACACACACAGTACTCTCTAGTGGAACTTGCTGGTGAGGAAATGTGTCTATACAACTGTGATGGTGTCGGGATGTTGCCATGGTAACACACAGGCACCTCGCACCACACACACAACACATCCACACACACACACACACACACACACACACACACACACACACACGTTATTTTTGGGTAGGGCTGGTAACGAGAGCTGTATGATCATGAGAGTTAATAGAGATAGCATTAACTCTCTCATTGTAATATGACTCACTCTCAGCTGAATGCTATCGCCAAGCAGTACCTGGAATAAAATACTAGAGTTGCCCCTACTATGAGAGGGCCCGGGTACCATCTAGTGGTTGTGAAAGTAGCTGAACAAGTTTCTCGTCTTGGTAGGCGTCGCTACTTGGCTACTTTTGCTAGTGGCCGTATGACAGTGGAAGGACGAGGGTGTGTGTGTGTGTGTTGCTGTTGCATCATTCCCCTGAGGTAAGTGTTGGATATTTGCTGTTTTAAGCCATTAAGGTGACTACATTAGGACACAAGGATATCGCACTGACAGCCAGGAAGTATCATGGCCCAAGGAAATAATACCTATAAGGCTACTAGACGTAATTCTGATGAGACAAGGAGGATGTTAGTGTGAGGGAGATGAGGAGGCATTGTAGTCCTGTGCTGCCGTTTTGTGGAAAATCTTCTGCTAATGTGGAAAAACAAATGAACGACGAGCATGGATGTGGGCAGGCGGACGTCGTTCCACACTAATTGTTCACGTTATTTTCTAGGAATAAGGGGGATTTTCTCATGACTGGGAGGAACTAACATGTATTGTTATTCAGACCCTTCACAGTTAAACCAACGAATATGTAGCGTTTGTCTATAATACTGTCATTTAAAACAAGGAAGAATACATCGTTTAACAGTCTACCTCTACCCACCCGGCGATATCATAAAAAAAATATATACATATATATTATTTACAAGACACGTGCCAACCATTAGCAGTCCACACTTGCTTTGTAATATTAAAGAAATACCGAAACAATGTTGTAAATCGTGTACAGTTGATATACTAGAAAACTTGGATGTGGATAAACTTACTTATCTCCTGTCTTGTTATTAATCAACATTTGCTGACTTATTAATTCTCTTAATGATTTAACGTCCTTACACTTGAATTATAATAGGTCTGACATCATTAATTATACCCTCTCTTCCAGTATTCACAGTATACCAAATTTTATGGTAGTTATACCAACAATACATCCTCTGTCATCCTGGTTACTAAACGAGACCGTGTGCAATAATGACATCACAACCAGTGTGCAATTCACGGCAACTCTGCCTTGTACTGCCTCAATCTTGGTAATTCACCGGGTTCACCGGGTTGGTCAGGATCACTTGATGGTCGTGATCGTCAGCTTTTACCCTCCCGGAAGGGAGCTGAGAGCTCATATAGTCCGATCTATGGGCAAGGCTGTGACCTTCATACACGCACACACCCGTCCCCTTGCTCAAGGGGGACAGTAACCACCCACTTCGTCAGTGAAACTTTTCGCAACCTGAGCGAGGCGCGAACTCCCGTCCACCTGTTGGCAAGCGAGAGCGTTACCACTGCACCAGCGAGCGGTGTCTCAGCACCAGTGAAATAGCAGTGTGAGTGTCGTCCTGTAGATTCTTGTGCCGATCAGACTGGTGGACTAGGTTTGCCTGCCCCCTTGTTCATGTCCACCCTACAGTACAGTTTGGGACCTGAATGTAAACTGATAAGTGCGATTCAGATTTCAGAGGGACAGTGTGATGGAAAAAAAATATTGTATGTAAGTTATTTTGTTCTGAAGCGCACACACACACACACACACACACACACACACACACACACACACACACACACACACACACACACACACACACACACACACACACATGCACACGCACGCGCGCGCACACACGCACACACACGCATGCATGCACGAACTCACGCACGCACACACACACAGACACAGACACACACACACACACACACACACACACACACAAAGTATATTATGGTGTTGTTCCTTCATTTGCCCAGGCCGAGGTCGTCGTTTTTTTGCAGCTGATTTCCCGTAGTGCAGTGGTAAATTTGGACAAATATACAGCTCTGCATCATTTCCATGTCCTTTCTTCGTGACTAGCATCAATCTAGTGTTAACCTCTTGTCACAACACAAAATTTAAGAAAGAGATTGCAATTTTACGCCAAGTTAGATTGAACAGGGGTCCTTATCCTACAGCGGTGTGTCACAGGCTGATGATGATGATAATAGGGTTGTCGGAGATGATATTGATAATGATGATAGTGATGCTGCTGATGATAGTGATGTTGAAACTCCTGAACCAACTAACTGGACCGAGATTATGGTGATTGTAATGATGATGAAGCAGTTGGGATAATAATGATGATGATGATGACGGTGATGGAACTTATGTAGTAACTCTTTAACAGGGTTGTGATGATTGCTGTTCTTGACGCTGTTGCTCCTGGCGATGATGATGATGATGATGACGATGATGATGACGATGATGACGACTACTACAACGATGATGATGGTGATGACGATGATGATGGTGACGGCGACGATCATGTCTATGGCTGAGTCACCTCTTGTTTTTCGTTTCTCTTCAAATGTAGTTGGTGACTGTGTGTAGGAGAGAGAGAGAGAGAGAGAGAGAGAGAGAGAGAGAGAATGTGTGTGTGTGTGTGTGTGTGTGTGTGTGTGTGTGTGTGTGTGTGTGTGTGTGTCCGCGCATGCTTGTGTGTATTTGCGTGCGTGCGTGCGTGTGTACAGCATTTCCCTCACACTCGAACTATTTATATCATAAGAGTGCAAATGAGGTCAGGGATATTGCTTTTCTTGGCCATACAAATACTAAACATTTACACTATATTCTGAAAAAACATACTGGATTCCTAAGGTCACTCAATGGGTTTCAAAAATCATTGTTCACTGTCTCTTTATTTAAAGCAAGGAAAGGGATGGCGAATAAGAAAATGATTAAAAGAGTGCACATGAGTTAGCTGGAAGGATAGAGGGGGTTGGGGAGACCGACGATGAGATGGAGGGAAAGAGAAGAAACATATGAGTGGGATACTTGAGCTAAATGGTAGAGGACAGTACATCATGAAGGCGATTTGCTTGTGGTCACCCCTTACGGGATTAAGGCGTCTGGCTATAGATAAACAGATATAGATAAATAGATAGATAGGTAGGTGATGATGATAATATGATATTGATGATGATGATGATGATGAGAATGGTAATGATAATGAGAATGACGGTGTATATAATGATGATGATGATAATGACGACGACAGCTATGATGATGATGATGATGATGATGATGATATTGATGATGATTTTTGTCGGTAGGTGGAAGGACGAAACAGCAGGAACTCTACCATCGGTCCAAGCATCCACGATTCCACATCCATCCATCCATCTATCCATCCATCTTGCTTGATGTTAAAAGCTAAGTCTATTTAACTTAAGTAGTACCAGTTGCTTCTTCATAAGCTTTCCAGCTGTCTGAACAGATCTGCAGTAGCTTTTAACTTCTAGAATAACTCGGTTCTGGTACTCAGTTTGGTACTTTTATTTTCCTTTCATCAGAACTGGCGCGGCAGATTTTGAGAAAAGTCCCTCAAGTAACTCCTATTATTTTTTTTACTAGGTTTCTAATGCTGTCCATAGATCCGTTGTTGCTTTAATAGTTTCCTAGACAACACAGTCTTGGCGCTGTTCTCTGCTACCCTATTATACCATGTCGCATAGTGTTCTCGCTCGCTTGCTCTGTACGCTCGCTCGCTTGAACAATAAATCACTGAAGAAAAGGTGGTATAAAGCCCCCTAAGCCGCCACAGTATTATAACCCTTGGTATGCAGTTCGTTCCCTGCGGCCTTGTAACTCTATGTACCCGAAGCGCTTACAAAATAACTCGAAATAATTTTCCTTTCGTAACTATACTTGTTTCACTCTTACTTGGCCTGAGTTGTTGTTGTTGTTCTTGTTACATCTTAGGCTCCTCTGGATGTCAACCCAGTGCTATGTTGAAGGACTGACTGTGTTGTGGTGGTGTGGTGCAGGAAGTGAGTGGGTGTGCTGTGGTGTGGGGGTGCCACTTTGCAGTATGAGCACAGGAGATTGTATGTGTGTTATATTTTGTGTTAGTATTGTAGCAGGGAAGGTTGGTGTGCTCGTATCTCTGGGTTCGGTAGTGTCTGAAGGGTGTATGGCTGGTGGTGGCACATGAAGGATGCTGTTTGGTAGAAAGTTTTGGCTGGCTGGGGTGTCTGCGTGTTTATGTATGTGTTTGGTATAGAAAGTTTTGGCTGGCTGGGGTGTCTGTGTGTTTATGTATGTGTTTGGCAGAAAGTTTTGGCTGACTGGGGTGTTTGTGAGTTTATGTATGTGTCTGGGAAGTGTAGAGTCGGGTGGAGGACGGGGTATGTTGCTAAGATAGTCTGTGTAGTGTTGGGCGGTTGTTCGATTTTGTTTGTGGAGAGGATGATGCAACATAAGGTTACAAAGGTGGGACGGATCTTGAGCTGAAGTGATGAACTGTGTGCCTTTCATATTCACTTGGTCTCTGACTGAAATTAGTTATGTTTCTTTGTGTAGGCTGTCAGTACTTGTGGTCTTAGTGTCTTCTGCTATCAAGGTATTGTTTTCTGTTCTTTAAAGCTTCTTCGTGTTTGTGTTGGGTAAGATTAGGGCTCAGCTTGTGCGGCAGTAATTCACGGTTGTTTTAATGTATTACTTACAAGTGGAGGATGGAGTTGGGATGTATATGAGAGAGGTTGTGTGTGAATTAGGGGGAGTGATGCAGAATGACAGGGGACAGGGTGGCATAGAGGAGACTTGTTTGTGGCCACCTCTTACGGGATTAAGTCGTCTGGCTATAGATAGATGGATAGACAGATAGCTTATAGTTTCCATACGGTTTGCCGAGTAGTAGCGATAGTTATCACTAGAATATGATGCTAGTCACGAATGAGTGCCGTGGAAAGGATGTTGGGCTGTAGTATTGGCTGTTTCTGCTACTGATCTGCGTGACATTCTCATATGCTTTAAATGAAACTCTGTGTCAAGTTAAAGTGAAAGGCGTGTATGTTTGTGTAGTAGGAACGAGAGACAAGGAGGTATTCTGTGGCCTGTTTTCTTTGTGCTTCCTACAAGACACAGTAATAGTTATGACGGGGCATTGGTGGCAAGTTTGTGAGTCAGCACACACTTACGGCCTCTCATTATACAAGGTGGTCCATATATTACGCCACCCAGTTCTTGTGTGTTGCGGGCACGGCTCAGTGAACATTACCAGTGTCTACCCTGCATCATTATCTATTTCCCACAACCCTCTTCAGGCTTAGGTTTATAATATAGGTTTTAATTTAGGTCCACTGATTGCATGGTGGAGAATTCCCATAACCTTTTTTATGCTTAGCTGTATATCATTGTATTGTATAATCTTTTATGTCCACGATCACAAGGCTGAGTAGTAATTTGGTGAAGCGATCAGAATGTCTTAGCTCATCACAAAAGCCGTCCCCACAACACACAAGACTGCAGAGCGCAATATACTTATCACCTATATTAAGTCAAAGCCACAGTTTAAAAGGTAATGAAACAAGACAGAAAATTTAAGTTTTCATTATTAACACTTCAGTATAGAATACATTAACAGAGACAGCAATATAAAATATGCATTCAAAAGTAGCATTTGTCCACAGAACATCCTGGAGGGGAGCGACCCGACTTGCAAGGCAGATACACCATCACCACCAGGCTTCTCTCGGCAGGTCAGGGCAGATCACCAGCAGCAGCAGCAAGTCATCTCACGGCTGGGGAAGACACGACACCCTGCCGCCGCCGCTGCCACCACCACCACCACCACCACCACCAGGCATCTCAGAGTAGGGGAAGACACCACACCACCGTCAGGCTTCTCACGGCAGGGCAGATCAAACTTCAGCAGGGTATGACAAGTGTGGCAAGGAAGCAGCGTCAAGGCAGCAGACTCCAGCACGACCTGTGGACCAGATGTGTAGTAGTTCAAATCAGTGTTAGCTTTAGTTATTTAATCTTCTATCTATCTCTGTCTATTGCCAGACGCCTCAATCCTGTTTGGGGTGGCCACAAACAAATCGCCTCCAAGTCGCCCTGTCCCCCGCCATTTCACTGCCCTGCTCCCAACTCACACCCCCGTCTTTCATATACCTCTCCACCCCATCCCTCCATCCCATCCTCGGCCTCCCCCTCCCTCTTCCCCCCTCCATCTCACTCACATACACTCTCTTCGTCAGTCTTTCACCCTCCATCCTCTCCACATAGCCAAACCACCTCAGTGTGTTCTCATAACGCTTCCTATCACATCCACACCACAACGCTCCTTTGTATCCTCATTCGTCAGCCTGTCTCTCCATGTGACTCCACAGGCTCCTCTTAAATAACTCATTTCCACTGCTCTCACTCTTGACTTGTGTCCTTTAAACAACGTCCAAGCTTCACTTCCATACGTTAGAGTTGGTATCACAATACCATGTAGTAACTTTTTCACTTCCATGCTCACTTCCGTTTCTTATCACTGCTTTCAAAGAACCAGCAACCTTTCTTCCCTGCTGTACCCTTTCAAGCACTTCACCCTCCAAACCTCCATCCTTACACATTACCCAAGTACTTAAACGTACTCACATTTTCCAATTCCTCACCATCCAACCTCGCTGTACATTCACTGACTTCACCTCTCTCAAAAACTATCACTTTACTCTTCCCTACATTCACCTTTAGATTCCGTTTCTTGCACACTCTCCCAGACTCATCCACCAAGCCTTGCAGCTCCCCTTCGTCTTCACCCAACAACACAGTATCATCTGCAAACAACAGTACAGGGAGTTTCCAGACACTATCCTCTTTCACCAGGGCCACTCCAACATCCACTACCCTACCTTGTACCTCTTTTATTACCCCATCCATGTACAGATTGAACAGCCATGGAGACATGACACATCCCTGTTTCAACCCAACTTTCAAAGAGAAAAATTCGCTTAGTTCACCATCCACACGCACTGCAGCCTTCGCACCATCGTACATACTCTTCACAGCATTCAACAACTTCCCATCTACTCCATATATTCTTAACACTTTCCACAATCCTTGTCTATCCACCCTGTCATATGCTTTCTCCAAATCCATGAAAGCCGCATACAACTTCTTTCCCTTCTCTAGAAACTTTTCCACTCAAGATCTAAGAATGAATATCTGATCTACACAACCTCTTCCCTTCCTAAAGCCTCCCTGTTCTTCTCCAACTAATTTCTCTGTTCTTTCTCTAACTCTGTCAATAAGTATCCTACCATACACTTTTCCTATTATACTAAGAAGACAAATGCCCCTTTGATTACCACACACTTCTTTTTCCCTTTTTCCTTTGTACAAGGGAATAATTATACCTGACTTCCAATCCTCCGGGACTCTACCTTCCTCCCAGGCCAATCTGCACATCTTCCACATCCATTCTACTACTATCTCTCCCCCATGCTTCAGCATTTCACCACACTCTCCATCAATTCCTGGGGCTTTCCCAGATTTAACTTTCTTCATTGCTTCCACAACTTCTATCCTACTGATTTCTTCCTGTCTTCTCACCTCCCTCCTCCTCCCAGCCATTCCCCAGCCACTTATACCCGCATTACTTCCATCCTCTATGTTCATCAATTCCTTAAAGTGTTCTCTCCATCTGCTCACTTTTTCTCCCTTCTCCACTAGTAATCTACCATTTTTATCTTTCACTCCCCTGCTAACTTCACTTCCACCCTGTCTTACTCTTTTCACCTCTTTCCAGAACATTTTCTTACAGTCCCTCCACTTTACACTCAAATTCCTTCCAAATTCCACATCCACTCTCTTCTTACTCTCTCTTACTAATCTTGTAACCTCTTTCTTTCTTTCCACATATAACTCTCTCTTCCGCCTCTCAACTTCTTCCACGCCCCTATTTCTCATCCATTCATTGTATGCTTTCTTATTTTGTGCCACAGCCTGTCTCACCTTCAGTCCACCACGCCGTTCCTTGCACCCCCCTCCGTCTTCTCTTCCTTCCACACACCACATCACATGCTGCACATATTTCTTCTGTAAATATCCTACACACACCTTCCACGTCTCCCATCTGCTCCAATTCATATTTGCCCAATCGTTCCTCCACCTCTCTCTTATACTCTGCCTTTTTCTCATCCTCTTGTAACCTTTCCACTCTCCTTGCAACTACTCCTTCCTCTCGTCTTTCCCTTCTTCTATTCCTCCATCTTACTTGAATCCTAATTCTGGCCACCACCAAGTAGTGGTCAGAAAGTCCACTCCCTCAACCTCTATACACTCTTGCATCCTTTACACATCTTCGCATTCTTTCATCCACACACACATAATCAATCATTGCCTTCCTTTCATTCAGTTCACCACCCACCCTTCTCATCACTCGCCATGTATACCTGTGGATCATTTTATGCCTGAAGAGGGTATTGGCTATCACCAACCCCCTCCCAGCACAAATGTCCACTAACGCACTCCCATTCTCGTCTATCTCAGCAGGCACACCCCACTCACCAACTATTCCATCCACCTTCACATTCCCAACTTTACCATTCATATCACCAATCAAAAACACTCTCTCATTCCTTCCAAACTTTTCCATGCACACTTCTACATTTGTCCAGAACTCTTCTCTCACTCTTCTAGCACGATCTTGCGTTGGTGCATACACACACACAATCGCCCACATTTGTATTCCAACTTTCAACTTTACCCACACAATCCTTGACCCAACTGATCCATACTGTCTTATGCTTTTCTTCCATCTTTTACTCATAACTATATATACTCCTTCCTTTGCCCTCTCATTCTCACCTACTCCTGCACATATACCCCATCCATACTCCCATTCTCTCACACTTTCTCCTCCCCATTTTGTTTCAGTTATTCCACATACATCCACTTTCGCACCCTCAAGCACCCAGACAATCTCTTTCTCTTTCACCTCATCATTCGCTCCCCTTACATTTCAAGTTCCAATTACCATGTCCTTTATTATAATGTATTATTATTATAATTATTATCGGGAGCAGGCTGTAGTATGGTACCAGCCTGTGAGGACAGTACTGTACTCTCAAGGAAGGTGGAAAAGCTGGTGATAGGGAGAGCTGGAGCTCCCCCTTGACATTTTTCAGTGTCACTAACATAGAGGGTAGGCCAGCATACTCTGCCAAACATTTCTATAACTACCTGCTCTTCACTATCATACATGCACTTTATGCATCACACCCCATACCCTACAATGACACAGGTTGGTGCCAGTAAGGGTATGCGGCCGGAAAAGGACATCTAGGGGTTAGAACGCCCAGTCAAAATGACATCCATGCATGGCTTTGTCCCCGAGAAGCAATTGGATTTTTTTTTTTTTTTTTAAACACCACCAAGGGATGTAGACAGGTCATCTACCCTTACATGTATTAGACTAGGTTAGCCTAGCCACAGGATCCTACACCGTGAAAGAAGTATGATGAGACTGTATTTTTTATCTATCTATCTGTCTATCTATCTATTGCCAGACGCCACAATCCCGCAAGGGGTGGCCATTTGACTTTGAGTTATTTGTTTTACGGGGAGGGGCACTAAGCCTCCACCAACCCACTTGTTGACACGTAGGGAGCACGTATGGTTTGGTTATATGGTTACCACCCAGCGTTGTAAATGGTTTCCTGGCTTACAGGAAACCATTTAGCTTGTCACTCAATGTAAAGCCTCATGTAAAGGAAAGAAAAGCAATAAGAAGTGACAGGAAAGATGGGAGAAATAGGAAGAGAGGAGGGCAGGCACAGAAAAAGAATGATAAAGACTAAGGAAGGAGTAGGCAGCACTACATCAAGAGAGTGGATGATGGTCGCCACCACCTACCACAATGATAATGATAATAGATATGTAAACTATTGTATCCATCTAAGAAGAACAGTAATAGTAGGTGTACAGTACAACCTTTCAGATCCAAAATGCCTAGGTCCAAAGGCTTTATGCAAAATGGAACATTTTGGAAAGTGGAATCATAATGGCAGCTGTGAGAAATGACTTGTGAAACAAATACTGTAGTCAAGGCAATTGAGAACAATAAGTAAACTGAAGCACTTGCATTAGTAACTTATTATCTGCTCTTAAACATGTCCACAAAAGAACTCAGTCTTCAGTTATACCTTGAATGTGTGAGGACATAATATCAACACCCCTCTATAGCATGAAAAAATATTTTGGAAATTGGATGTTCGGATTTGGCAGGTTGTATTGAACCAGCAGTAGTAACCGTAGGCTTATCTGAATGTGAATTTGGTGGACTGCTGGCGCCAAAACTGGTCTGGGGGAAAAAGAGGGTGGTGAGGGACATAATTTTGTATTACCTTGTACTGTAGTTAAGCCACATGATTATATCAGTCCCACCACACGAAGGAGTCCCTCTTAGCACCCTGTGTACAGTTCGAAAGACTCCTTAGGCAGACTTGTGTTAAAGCGAACAAGTAATGATCAGAATACACTTGCAGAGTTACTAAACAGTGGACACCAAACATAGCCCAAAGTCCTTTCATCCATCAATCAACATCATGCCCAGTACAATGGGACAATCATTCAAGCATCCAAACTCCTAACTTCACCATACAGTGCAAAAACCTATAACTCATCCTAACCCCTTCACCATCAGGCTATTCTTCTAAGCTGAATTAAATAGTTTGGAAGCAGTAAGAAAAAATAAAATAGTAAATTTTACAAATGAATATACCTTTCAAGTACAGTATAAAGGCTGTGGAGATTTCCTAACATCTCTTCTTTAGCAATTTATTCTATACACCTTAACACCCTCTTAAATTAGTTGATAAATTTTATGTGGAAAAAAAAATAATATAAAATATGCATAAGAATGTTTACATGTACTGTACTGTGCTAGCAATATGTAAAGTAAATGAGTAAGGAAGAGGTGCCAAGAAATCTCGTATGCACTAGTGTTCCCCAGTGCACTGAATTAGTTAGTTGAAGAACATGGTGCAAACAGCCTAACTGCTTATTTACACATACAAATATTCATCATAACATATTCTAACATCATAGTACACTGTACAACTGCAGACATGATATTTTATACCAGTAATGTGATCCTTCCAGGGATAAGAGACTGAATAGGGAGGCTTCCAGACATTGAGAAGTGTGGAGAGCCACCATTAATTGGCCAAGGACAATGCATGCAAGCATGTTGTAGCCTTAATATATGATATGAAAGAACCAGGTGCCTGGTGGTTTAGTGGATAATTATTGTGCTCCAGTCGGATTGAGCCAGTGAAGGTTTATATCCTAGGGGTGGTTGGGGTTGATTGCTCATGTAATGCCACTCAGGGATGAGTGAGGCTGGTCACTCTCATCTTAAATGTCAGGACCAACTGCCTAGCCCCGGGCTCCTATGCTCCTTATTGGACAATGTAGGATTGGATGATGGATGGGTGGATGGATTTCAGTTTTAACCACACACTTGAAAGATGAACTGATTTTATTCATGCTTCCTTCAGATGATATTCAGCATGGGAGAGACTTTGAACTGGAGGGGTTATATCGTATCATTTATGAAGGTTCCAACATGCTTGCATGCATTGGCTTTGGTCACCTAACGGCGACTTTCCATGCTGCTCGATTGCAGTAGCTCAGTTGTAGCGCTTGCTCTTCACAACCATAAAGTTGACAGTTCGAGCCCCCACCAGGGTAGCGTATACGAGGTCTCTCCTTGCCCTTCAGAGCTATGTGGTCCACTGGTCCTAGCTGGTTGGGATTAGTCCTCTGGCAACCTCTGTGATCAGCCTCCTATCCCTGATGTCACACTCTATGACCTTGTTCCAAGCCATTTTCTGTGTCCAGTTGCCATCCTCCATCCTTTCAACATGCCCCGTCATTCAATCTACCCCTTCTTATTACAGCACCGATACAATACTCTTCAGTCCTGTTCTTCCTCCATTAATCCCTTTAATACAGTACTATATGTCTGTCTCAAGTTAGATATGATGGTCTGGTGGTAGAAATAGATAGTAAAATGAGAATATAACTACATCTTTTGGATTACAGGGCAGAAACTGCTCCAATGATTAGCCTTTATTCTGCTAATTTAAGACTGTTATTCAGCTTGGGTAAGACTTTTCAAACTGGAAGGGTCACATTACAACCTTCAGGAACCTGTTCAGTAGGAAAGTAATTAAAGGTTGATAGGAGAGCTTTTGGACTGAAGGGGTTAGGGACAGGCTTCATTAAGCCATTCTTGTTACCTTTAAACTATGTTAATCAGCATAGGAGAGACTTTTCAAACTTAGAGTCCCATATGACATTCTTTAACATGTGTAGGAGAGACACTGGATAAAGCCTGATTGGAGATAGAGTATATTGAACTGGAAGGACTGCATACCTTACATCCTTCATTAGCCATTGCTGCTACCTTTAAATAAGAACTATCATACTGAAGGTAATTACTAGCAGCCTTCATTAACATATTACTGTACTGTAATTAGGAGAGAGGTTTCACAAGTTGATTGGAAGTCAGGAGACAGCAGGAATATAGGCCTACCATTACTGTTGAGGGGGATGAATTTGTTTGTAGGCTATGATATAGGAAGCATATCTCAGAATATGGATGTACAAGGTTAATCATATCTTGTATAGTACTTACACTTTCAGATATGATAGCTTTTCCTTTTGTAATCTTTACTGAATGATGCAATCAGTTCATGTTTACACATTATATAATCTCAGACTTCATCTGTGTCATTGTAGTTGGCTCACCTTGACAAATTTTAGTCCTTCTGCTGCTTAGTTCCTGTATCTAAGTGGCAGAATAAGACAGTATTATGGTTTTGCATCCTCCCCATAGATCTTCATTGTGATTTGCATGATAATCTAGTCTTTATCTCTAGAAACAGCTCAGCATTCAAGGTGGAGAGATGCCAGGTTTTTGTCAGTTTAGGGTGGACATGTAGTCTATATGGTTTGTCTTTATTGTTTTATGTATTCATTATTATTATTATTTTTTTTTTTACTGTGGATCAAATTTAGGGATTCATCTCTTCCGTTTATAAATCGGTACAACAGATAGACTTTCATTCTCAGAGTTCTCACAGAAGGTACGACCAATGAGTACTGTACTGTCTTCCTGTGCAGTGTATATTTTGTCATTTGTACTCTCATTATAAGTTTCATTAAAGAATTTGTATCATATGTTTAGTTTCTGTGTCACTCAGTGTGTTAAGTTTATGTAATATATGGTTAATCGTTTAAGTCCTGCCGTTCTATAGCAGACTAAGTTGCAGTTTTTACTTTCTCCCTTTATATAAGTAGCAATTGCTCTATATTCTTTCCATAGCACTTGTTCATGATTAGCATTAAACTGCAGGCTTAGGTATTCCAAGTAGCTCAGGAAATTTCGAGATACCTCCTCCTAAAGCGACATTAATAGGTACATGAAAATTTAGTTTAGTCTATGCATGTTGTTCAATTTCCAATTTTTTGTAACATGTAAAGAAATAAAATACAGTACAAGTTTTGGCCGCAACCCTCATGGGGCCGCGTTGGCATGGTCAGCACGGTGCTGGCTTCCTGATCAGGAGGACCCGGGTTCAAGTCCCGGTGTGATAGAGGTTTCTTTAAAATGTGGGTGAGGGAAGTTTGCGTAGCAGGCTTTCCTTAAAACCACAAGGCCCCATATTTACACATCAGCTCACACACACCAAGACACTTACATACACACACACATTACTACATACATACACACATCAAGACGCACACACACACACACACACTACTACATACATACACACATCAAGACACATACACACATCAAGACGCACACACACACTACTACATACATACACACATCAAGACACACACACACACACAAGACACGTACACAGCCACCTTCACACAGTAGACACACCACACACACAAGACACGTACATAGCCACAGCCACCTTCACACAGTATGCACACCACACACACACACAGAGGGTGGGACAGACACACCACAGGCAGACACCAGACACACCACAGGCAGACAGAGAGGGACTTATACAAAACACAGGGAGTGAGAGAAGAGGGGGTTTTATTAAAAAGTCCAATTTTGGTATACCTCCTGTGGCAAAATTGATATAGCCCCCCCTTTAATATTTTTTGGATATTTTCATTTAGTGCCTCCCAGGCCCCAGACCCACTCGGCTGAACCAAATTGTCTGGCGTCAGCTGGAACATGATATACTAGAGTTATGCCGGTCATGCGGGGGTTAATGGTTAGTGTAGTAACTGTCAGGCTCCTATGACTCACTCAGCCGAACAAAATCGTCTGTCAGCTGGAATGGAATACTAGAGTTGTCCCAAGCACCAGAGGATTAAGAATCTTAACCCCCTGAGTGATGCTCCGGACAAGCATCACTCAGGGGGTTAAGATTAACCCCCTGAGTGATGCTCGGGACAAGCATCACTCAGGAGGTTAAGATTCTTAACCCTCTGGTGCTTGGGACAACTCTAGTACCCCATTTCAGCTGACTCAGACGATTTTATTCGACTGAGTGAGTCATAGGAGCCTGACAGTGTCAATACCGTCACCATGAACCCCCTCACGACCGACATAACTCTAGAATCATGTTCCAGCTGACGTCAGACAATTTGGTTCAGCCGAGAGAGGATCCTAGGATCCTGAGAGACACTATAACATCACAAACAAAATACAAAATGCCTTCCCTCCATCCTGAACGTACTATAATTCATTTACATTAAGTAAGCTCGTATTTTCGTATTTTTGCAGCTTATTTCATGTATTTTAGTTAAAAGAAAAAAATACTACGAGCCGGTGAATAAAACCAACACTTGTAGACGAAGAATATAATTACCAAACAGTTTAGGTGGACACTGCCACCATCTTCAGTGGTCAAGATAGTGAGAGGGAGTGACATATTGACTATACAAGGGTTCCTTTTTATGCGTGTGTGTGTGGAAGGGTGGGGTAAAGGTGAGGTGGGGTGGGGTAGATTGTAAGCGGGGTTTAACCCAAGGGGGATTTTGGGTGGGACATTACCGGACAGGTCAGGTGTAATTCCTATCTGACCTTACCTGTGTCGTAGCAGGAAGGGACATGTCCCTTCCTGCGACGACACAGGGAAGGTCAGATAGGAAGTACACCTGACCTGTCCGGTAATGTCCCCCCCAAAATCCCCCTTGGGTTAATCCCCGCTTACAATCTACCCCACCCCACCTCACCTTTACCCCACCCTTCCACACACACACAGGCATAAAAAGGAACCCTTGTATAGTCAATATGTCACTCCCTCTCACTATCTTGACCACTGAAGATGGTGGCAGTGTCCACCGAAACTGTTTGGTAATTATATTCTTCGTCTACAAGTGTGGGTTTTATTCACCGTCTTTGATTATCACGCATGAGTGATTCATCCAGCCAATACTACGAGCTCTGTATCTTTTCATAGACCTTCTTCGTGACTAGCATCGTATTCTAGTTATCTATAGTTACAACTGAGCATTCAAGTTGGGGGGATCACAACTTTAAGCAATTACAGTAAACAAACAAACAAAAAGCAAGTGTCGTCCTCTTGACCTCTCGTCTTCGCAGGAATGCAGCGGTGGCGCCATCTTGTGCGTGGAATGCGTGAAGTGCAGGCTCTGGAGTGGAAGGAGCACGGAGCCACGGGAGACTTAATAATATTCGCTAGTCAGCCAGTCTAGAAGCCTGGGACATTTGCCTGAAATAATAATAATAATAATAATAATAATAATAGTAATAATAGAAATAACAACAAAACTAGTCATATACATAATTCAATATCTTAGTCACTCGATCAGTCCATTCCGCCCCTTCAGTACGGGACGCATTTCTCTAAGCTATTTTTTCTAACATGGGAGGTTCGATACGTTTGATTGAGCCTATCCATAAGACTCCTAAAGCTGAGTAAATGCCTCTGAAAGTTGCAAAATATAAAATATAAAATGTCTATATGATATAAAAACCTTTGTTCACCACCGGGACTCGATCTGTGGCGCCTAGACGAAGTGCTGACGTCATGTTTACACTTTGCTACCTTTAGACGATTTCCTGGAGCTTAAAGAAACCCTCTCGGGATGATGGGACAGACACAATAACCCCTTCAGACAGAGAATGACTTAGTTACTTTGTTCTAGGTAACCGGACGATTTTATTCAGCTTAGGAGATCCCCTCGTAGTGAAGGGGTTGATGGTGACTCTATCTAACCCCTCCAGTACGAAATTTCTCTCCAGAGTTGAAGAAAATCGTCTGAAGGAAGAATGATGAAAATCGAAAAAAGTGTTAATGTGGTGCGGTGTTGCTCCCGTAGTAGGGAAAAGCTACACGTACGATAGCAGGGGCTCTTTTCCCTGGTACTTACTCTGGCCGTAGCCGGGAGCTGATCTTTCCGACCAGAAGCAACTGAAGGGCGTACAAGGCCGCTCCTTCCCCGCCACATATAGAGACTGTCGGCGCGGTGTTGCTCCTGGAGGGGAGAACAGCAGGAGAGGGATGCATTGGGGCAACTCTCTCTCTGGGGTGTACTAAGGCCGGAGCCTTGGGTCGCCTTACCCTCGTACACTTTATTAGGCCGTAGTCTTGGGCCTCCTGCCCTTGGACCTCCTGCCCTAGAGGGTGTAACAATTGCCGTCAATACGGTGTTACCTGGGACTGAAGCTAGTTCAGTCCCACCCCTTTTCTGACGATGGTTGTCCCGCCTGCAAGGTAGTTGCCTTTCCCTGGTCACCTGGTGTTGGGGTGGTTGCGGGGAACAGGGGCTCAGGATTTTAGTGTCCTGGTGACCCTCTTGATCGGGGTCACTAACCCCAATGTTGTATCCTCCTGGGGTGGTGGTGCGTTGGCGGCCCAGTGGTGGGGTGGGGGGTGGTGAGGTGGGAGGTCTGGCGGTGGGCACGGCGGGCATTTTACCACCCTCCGCTTTGTAAAAGTCACGACCCAGTGACTGGAGGTGGTAGGTGGTGGAGGTGGATGTCTGGTGGGCCGGGGTGAGGTGTTGGAGGAGGCTGACCCAGTGGGTGGTGAAGGTGTTGGCCTCCTGATGGGGGTTGAGAGTGAGCCGGAGGGAGGATGGGTGGTCGGTCCGGCGTAGGAGGCGGAGAAGGTGGGGGGTCCCTCGGATTCTGACAGGTGGGCGGTCGTGGTGGCGCTATAGCACCCTCTCAATTTTCGTCTCTGGTTGTGGTGGTACGGTGGTGGTGGTTGTTTCCGCAGCGGTGAAGGTGGGAGTTGGTGATGGGTGGTGTGGTGCAGTGTTGGTGGTGGGCGTAGCGGGCGGTGATTGAGAGTGGTGGGTTGGAGGAGGTGGGGTAGCCGGAGGAGATGCAAGCGGAGGTGAGGTTGGTGAAGGATTAGAATCGGAGGAAGGTGGTGGTGGGTCAGGTAAGGGTGAAGTTGGGGAAGGGGTTTGTGGATATGGTGAGGTTGAGGGTGGGGTGGGGGAGGTGAGCGAGGAAAGAAAGGCAGGTGAGAGTGAGGAGGAGGATGGTGTGATAGGGAAGGCGAATGAATTGGCTGTGTTGGCGGGAAAAATGAGTGGCGGGGAAGTGATGGTGGCGGGTGGTGTGGGGTGGTAGGTGGGAGGGAGTAGACAGAAGGAGGCGGTTTTGGGAAGTAGGTTAGGGGAAGATGAGGTAAGGGTTCTAGGAGGTCTGTGAAGGGGGAGGCAGGCTTTGTGTTGGGGAGGAATAGGAAGGGGGGAGGCGGTAGTAGTGGAGAAAGTGGTGTGTGAGGTGGGAAGGTTAGGAATAGGGGTAGGAATAGGGGAGGGCAAAATAGAAGAGATAGTGAGAGGAAAGGAAAAGGAAAGATGACGTTTCCCCCAGTCGTGGACTGGGGGAGATGTGAGGTGGCCCTCGTCATTACGGTGGGATGCGGGGGCAGTCGGGGGGCGCCTACTGTGCCTTCCTCGCCTTGCATTCCAGCTTTGAGGCTTGTGGCAATCCGCGTATGGTGGGGAGGCTTGTAAGTGCTCTTGTGTTGTTTTGCTGCGCCGGGCAACTTTTAGCTGTTCACGAATGTCGTGGATTGGGCACTCAGGGCAGCAAGGAGAAAATTCCCACGGATTTACAGGGATGAGATCCGTGGGGAATTGCTTGATGTTCCCGATGTGTTTGGGGGAGGAGTGGACGGCTAGAAGGCGCCTTATTAGGTTGATTTCTTTATCCAGGTCTCCCGTCGGTTCATGTATTATGAAGTGGTTTTTAATGAAACCGGGGAGGGCCCTGAGGAGTTTGTGGAATATGAGTTGTTCCCGGGTTTTTGCGTCTGTGCCCGGGTACGCAGCGGTGACGAGCCGCCTAGCCTGGATGAAGGTGTCATCGAGGTTTCCGTCGTATGTGAGGGCGTCTAGTTGCGATAAGGCTATAACTGTGCCCAGAGATGGCGTCGCTGCCTGTTTCACAATTTGTTTGAACTGATCCCATTTTAGTCTCGGGACGATTTTCGGAGTGACAGTGGCGATTATTTTACCCAGGTTAGGTAATGTGACTGCAATCTTTTCTTTGTCTGAGTCGAACCCTATGTCTAAGAGGGGTTTAACCATATCCAAGTACTCATCAATGTTACATTGGTCCGGGTTGAATTTCGGCAATTGAATGTGATGTTTGGCTGCCATTGTACAAATTTCCTTTTATCGTTCCTCTGTGCTTTTACTCGGATCCAGAACCACCGCTTGCCACCAGTGTTATGCTGGTGTTTTTAAGGCGACTTCTCGTCCTAAAAACACTAGCGACTGAAGCGGGGTCCTCTTTCTAGACCGGAAGTAAAGCACCAACAAAGGAACAGGACATAAAAACCAGGCAGTATACCTTAACACATCTATAACCTTAATTCTAACCTTTACAATACAACACAGAGTGATATTTGAGATACAGGGGAACAGAGACACAGAGTTAACATTCAGCACCACAAAATATAGTTACACTCAGTGCACACTACAATGCTCATACAGGGATATCTTGAATTATATATGGTATTGTCTATGTGTCACTTTTAGGCAGGATATACACTGAACTGATCACAAAGGGGATAAACAAGATTGGGAGTTTGTAGGGGAAATATTACTATAAATAAGACAGGGTGCGGATAGCGACACTTGACACAGTCACCTGGTCACGGCGACACTCACACTCAGGCGACTTTGATGAATGGTCGTGGAGAAGGAAGACGTGTTTCTGAGCTCTTCTCTAGCTGCAGGGTTGCCTCACCGGCGTTAGCTTTTTCCTTTTACTCGCCACTAGGGCGTTTTTCAATAAAGTTAGGTTAGCTAGACCTCATTTTCCTCCCTGGCCTTAGTAGATATAGTAGGTGTCTGTATCTAATTACTGAGATTGCCTTTGCTTACTCACCTCTGGAGTGTACCCCCCACTGATCGCTCTGGGGTGAGTGACACACAGGCGCGTCCTCCCGAGAGTGGTTTGAGATGGTAATCTCAGACTAGGTGTGTTTTCCCCGGGCAATTTCTCCCTTGGTTGTTTTTCTCTTTCTTCCCACTTCCCCCTCACGGGGGAAGTGGTAACTATGGCGGACGCCACTACTGCCTCCCCCCCCCCTTCAGGGGGGGAGGTAGTCCTGACCGATCCCCGACTGCTGCACGGACGGACTGCCCCCAAACTGAACGGCCCCAGACACGTACCCGTCTTGACATTAACATACACAACGCCGAGTTTGTCATGATTCATGCGGTTAGTTCCACTCCCCTGTCCAGCCTCAATCCCTTCATCATCAAGAAGGTGATTGATGGGTGTGCAGGAGAGGTGGAACAAGTGAAAAAACTTGCGAGTGGAGACCTTCTCGTAAAAACCAAGAATTCAGCTCAGGTCAAGGATTTGCTTAAACTGAGGAAGTTCCACTGTCACGATGTCCAAAAAACGAACCCGCACGCCATGAATTCCTGCAAGAGTGTTATCACCTGCAGGAATCTTGTGCTTATGGAGGAGGAAGAAATCGTACAGGAACTTGCTTAGCAAGATGTAACAGAGGCCAGATTCATCACAAGATATTCGGAAGGCATAAGGACGAAGACCGCAACAGTTGTTTTGACTTTTGGAAAGGTATCTCTCCCAACCAATGTGAAAGTTGGATATGAAATAGTAAATGTCAGACCATACATCCCGAACCCCCTTCGTTGTGCAAAGTGTCAACTCTATGGACACAACGAAAAGGCTTGTCGGGCTTCCAACATTGTGTGTGGTAAGTGTGCGGCTGTAGGTCACTCTGCTGACAACTGTACATCCGAGACAGTGCTGCTTTCACTGCAAGGATGCTCACTCCACTTCCTCAAGGGCTTGTCCCAAGTGGAAGGAGGAGAAAGAGGTCTGCACAGTGAAGGCAACTGAGGGCATTTCCTTTTACGATGCAAGGAAGAAGGTGAAGGAGTTGGATGCAACTCCCAAGCCTAATATCTCCTATGCATCGGCGGTTGTGTCCCGTCCCGTGATGTGCACCGTTGAGACATAGACTGACCTTACATTCGCTCCTCATGCTCCACGCCCTACCTCTCGGTCTAAGCCTCCTGTACGTTCCAACTCTCTGACAGACATCCCTGTTGCCACTTCATACTCTCAGGCTGCCGCTGCTCCTTCGCAGTCAGTGCGGCCAAAACAGAAGCCTGACAAGTCAGATAAAATTAACTTGACCACCCTCACCAAACAGTCACGTCCTCATGTCCTTCCTGCTCCTAGTCCAGCGAGCGAGAGAAAGAATAGCTCTTCCTCGATGGATTCTGGGAGCCTTGTTATTGACGAGAATATGGAGATCTCCACGAGCAAGCACCGGGAAAGGTCCCCCGGTAGCCACTCGCCTGGTGGCGGGCGGCATAAAAAAACTAAGAGCACTGGCCACCCTCGTAAATCTTAAACCGTCGCTTTCACTCTATTACAGTGGAATTGTAGAGGTGTCGGGAATAAGTTACACAATATAGCAATCTTGCTGTCAATGCACAGGCCAGACGTTATTTGTTTACAGGAGACGTGCCTGGAGGATCACCCTGATCCTCCACAGTCAAAACACTACCACTCGTATAGAAGATATGAAGGTCACAGAGTCGCCATATACACACACAAATCACACCCACAAACGGAAGTGATTCTAAATTCTACTCTGGAAGCGGTCGCGTGCAGAGTAAAATTTAATAACACGTATCTGTCTATTTGCTCTCTGTACTGTACTCCACATGGCCCCATTGATAGTGATGCTTTAAATTCACTAGTTGAACATCTACCTGGGAATAAGTTAGTGTTGGGGCTCCTTTAACGCCCATCACTATCAATGGGGTAGCTTGAGGATTGATGGTCGTGGGGAGCAAGTAGCCGACCTAATATTACAGTCCAACCTCTGTCTTCTGAACGATGGTAGAGCGTCTCGTGTAGATGATCGTACTGGTAACTTTTCGGCCATTGACTTATCTTTGGCCTCCCCTGGTATACATCAAGATTTCTCATGGGACCCTTACGACGACTCCTTGGGAAGTGATCATTTACCCATCTGTCTTTCTTATACACGTGACATCATTTCGGACACTCCACCTCCAAAGTTTAACTATAAGAAAGCAGATTGCGGATCCTTCTCAAGGATCGCCAATTTAGATATATCTGGGAAGACCATAGATGTTAAGGTCGAAAATATACCTACTTCCATATTACACGCAGCTGAGGCTGCTATTCCCAAGACTTCCACAGTTAATGCGAAGCATAGAGCACATTGGTGGACGCCGGATTGGCGACAAGCATTAAGAAAATGCAATAGGAGATACAGGATTTTTTATAGTCAGCCCGCTGAGAAAAATTTTATTGCATACAAACAGGCACGGGCTGAGGCAAGGAGAATAATAAGAAGGGACAAACGTGACTCCTGGCGATCCTTTGTGTCCACGGTGACTCGTACAACACCATTACGTAAAGTCTGGTCCACTATAAGAATATTAAATAATAAAGGCCCATACATACGTATCACCACCCTCCGGGTTAATAATAACATCTATGACGAGCCCGTGGACGTTGCTAACATCCTCGCCAGGAGTTTTTCTCATGTAAGTAGCTCAGCCAATTATGATCCGCGTTTTCAACATCATAAACGCACGGCTGAGCTACAGATATTAGACTTTGCCACAGAAGACGTAGACTTCCCGTACAACCAAGAGTTTACGCTAGATGAACTGCTCCTTGCCCTTAAATCCTGTAAAAACACCAGCCCTGAACCAGACACCATCACGTATGGTATGATCCAGCATCTTAATCAGGACAACCTGATTAAGATGTTAGCATTGTACAATGAGATTTGGGCGTCTCGAACGTTCCCAAACTCATGGCACTTTGCGCTCATCATACTGATACCCAAAGAGGCTGGTCGTCTTATGAATCCCACATCATTTCGTCCTATTGTGTTGACTTTTTGTCTATGTAAGGTCATGGAAAAAATGGTAAACAATAGGCTTCGTTTTGTTTTAGAGTCGAAGATTTTGTTAAATGATCAACAATGTGGCTTCCTTAAATACAGAAGTTCACTAGATCATTTAATGAATTTGGAGCATTGTATTGCAGAGGCATTTGCCAATAAAGAATTCATGATAGGGGTGTTCTTGGACATCCATAAAGCCTATGACATGACATGGTGACATGGTATACTAATGAAGCTCTATGCTTATGGTTTAAGAGGAAATTTGCCAATTTTTATTTCAAATTTCTTAAGGGACAGGACTTTCTGTCAAATTGCCCCGTAACGTAACATCGGATATATTTATCCAGGAAAACGGGGTGCCACAGGGAAGTGTCCTTAGTCCTACTTTATTTAGTATTATGATCAATGATATTCTGTCATCAGCTCCCATCTCCAGGAATCTTAAATACTCGCTCTATGCTGACGATTGTGCAATATGGCACTCCTCCCGTAATGCACAATTTTCGGCGGGCGGATTCAAGCAGCCCTTGACTCCGTCCACTTGTATGTGCCTCGCAGTGGGGATTTAAGTTTTCCGTCCGTAAGTGTGCCGCTATAGTCTTCACTAATCGTAACGTACCTAATTTGTACTTAACTTTGGATAATCTGGCGGTACCTTTTCAAATTTCTGTAAAATTTCTAGGAATACATTTTGATCGAAGAATGAATTTTAAACTTCACGTTAATACTTTGCTTGCTCGTTGTGATAAACCGTTAAATGTCCTTAAGTACCTAGCGGGAACTACCTGGGGTGCCGACAGAAAATCTTTATTAATGGTGTATAAGTCCCTTATTCAATCGAAGCTAGACTATGGCGCACAGGTGTATGGCTCGGCATCTGATGCCACGCTGAAAGGATTGAATGTGCTACAGAATAAATGTTTGCGAAATGTGTCTTGGAGCCATCCGGTGTACACGTGTGGCTCGTATGGAAGTAGAGGCGAATGTGCCTCCCCTCCGTATTCGCCGTGACCACCTGGCCTTGTCCTACGGCGTAAGGACATTAAGGAAAAGTAATATCGGCAATGTGGCCTGTACCCCTCTGCGTCAATACCACCACCTTCTGCGGGGGGTGCGTCGGCCACTTGCCGCTCGCCTCCACTTACTGACTCAGGAGCTTGGTGTGGACCCCAGTGACTGTGACAAGTTGGTGTTTAAAAATATAGCGCCTTGGGAGCCACCCGGCTTTACAGTGGATGTCTCATGGCTCCCAGCACCAAAGGCCAAGGCGCCGGAGGCGGAGGTCCACCACTTGTTTTGTAACATCAGTGTTCGTCACTTGGGGTCCCATCAATTGTACACCGACGGCTCCAAGTCGAGTGAATGTGTGGGTGCAAGTGTGTGGTCGACTGAATGTGCACTTAGGTATCGGTTGCCGACTCATACATCTGTGTTTACCTCCGAACTTTTTGCTATTGACAAAGCCGTAGACTATGCTCTCAATTCTAGGCATGACTCATTTGTCATATTTTCAGATTCAAAATCAGCCCTTCAGGCAATTGCATCTTGTACTACGGACTCTCACGAGATCCAGGGCCGCATCGTTAATAAGTTGCATTCATGCAACAAGTCATTCACGCTGATCTGGGTGCCTGGTCATTGTCGTATCTACGGCAATGAGCAGGCTGACTTACTTGCAAAGTCGGCTGTAGAGCTCGAGGAGACTTGGGACGTTTCTCGTGATCTACGGTCGAGTCTCTCTCTCGGAAAGAAAGCAATAAATCTTCTGTGGCAAGGTCAGTGGACCAGACTAAATATTCCGACCTGTAAGCCGTACCTGGGCGACTGGGACACCGCCAACCGCCCCAGTCGCCTGGAAGAAAAAGTGTTAGCACGGTTACAGCTTAATGCCACCATTTTAACACATATGAAACCTTATATGGAAAGACGCTTCCCACCGCACTGTGACATCTGTGATGCAGTGTTATCTATCAGTCATATCATCCTGTGCTGTCGGCGATTTATTCGTGAACGTGCTTCACTTATAAATTACTGCGGTGCAGCAGACGTCCCCTTCACACTTTCCACCATCCTGGGTGATGGGGACATTGTTATGACTAATAAATTGATGGCTTTCTTGAGAGAGACCGGACTGATCAGAGTGATGTGACTTTTTTACTGTGTGGTTATGGTTTTTATCAACGGTAAATATGTATATATTGTAATATTAATTAGGGTTGACAGTAAAACAATAGCCAGAAACTGATACGTGCTTGGCGCTGCTCCTGCATATCGAGAAATTCTCCACTTCGCCGGCCCCCAGCACACCCTAGCTCTTCTTTAACCTGGTTTGGTGTTTCCCTTATTACAATTTTACAGTTATGGCTCGGGGAAGAACTACTAGACGTGGACGGGGTAGGGGAAACTCTAACACTGAATTGTTGCCACCGCGGTCCGAAACAAACATGGCTGCGGCTCCCGTAGCACAGGTAGTAGTAAACAATGATCTCGTCACTTCATTAGACACCTTTCCTCCTCTGCCTGGAACTACAGTTAACCATCACTCTGATCAGTGTGGAACGTGCAATATGCTAACTAGGTTAGATGCTGTAGGATGTGATCGTTGTGAAACCTGGTTTCACCCCACAGCTATGTGTCTGGGCCTCCCAGACCAGCTAGTGGAAAGCATAAGAGAGTACGATGGTCAGGGCATTGCCTTTATTTGCACAGAGTGCCGTTCTACTACTGGTAAGAGCGGCACCGTGTCTGATTCTGCATTTAGGCAATTGTTTCAGACGGTCAAAAAATTATGTGAGGCTGTCCAAACTCTCTCTGCTAGGCCCGACCTGAGCAGCATTGGCCAGGCAGGTCGGGCCGACCAACAGCCTGAGCCAGGGCCCAGCCCATCCATGACAGACAGGGATAGCCTGAGAACCCTTATCAGAGAGGAAGCTAAAGAAATGGAGGAGAGGAATAAAAGGAAGACATCAATAATAATTAGAGGCCTCGAGGTACAGTCTACTGATGCTGTAAATACTGCCTTTGATCCCATAACCAGACTCATTCTGGGATCCCAGGTGACGCTGTCAGACGTAACATGCATTAACAGGGATAAAAAGTTGTACCGTGCTAAGATACTGGATGACGACGTGAGGAAAGAACTGCTAGATAATGCGAGGAAATTACATAACACCCAGTTTAGCCATATCTATATCAATAGAGACCTGACATACAACCAAAGAATAGAACTGCGTGCCAGGCGAGCACAGCGTAACACTGCCAGTGGAGGAGCGGCCAGGGGACCCTCCGATACCGGCCAAGCTAGCCCCCATGCTGCTGGAGATGCCCCAGTTATACCCAGGACTTCCCGAACCCAGCGCACCCCTTTGGACACTCAGGCCGCTGCAACCCACGCACAAGATAATACACCCATGAGAAATTTAAACCATTAACCTCGCAGTCCTCCCAGGCAACAGTGAGTTTTCACAATTTGAAATTAGGGTTCTGTAATGTAAATAGTATAATTAATAAATTACATGTCATCTCTGATTTTCTGTTGGACAATGGTATAGATATTTTTGGAGTCGCTGAAACCTGGCTGCTGCCTGAAATTCCCGATTCATTTGTTCAGATTAATAACTTTAACCTCTCACGTACTGACACCAAAGGTAATACCCGTAAGCACGGAGTATGTATATATATAAGGAGTAGAATAAGTTATGTAGGTATAAACACCAACTGTGATAATGTCTGTGCCATCCATTTAATTTCATTTAACCTGTACGTAATAGTAATATATCGCCCTCCTTCTAACAGTGATGCTGATAACCAAGCACTACTAAATTTCTTACTAGACTTCTGTCCATCCAAAGAGGTTCTAATTGTTGGGGACTTTAACTTACCCCTTATCAACTGGAAATCAAGCACAGCACTGGCTATGAAATATCCTCCTCTCCATCAGTCATTCCCGGACTGTTTTGCATGTCTGGGTCTGCACCAGTGGGTAACTATGCCCACATATCTAAGCTCAGGCACCACTCTAGATCTTGTCTTCACATCCGAGAATGATAGAGTAGGAGATATTGAGGTAGCGAGTCCCCTGCCCAGCTGTGGACACTGCCCTGTGCTAATACAATATTATTTCCAGGCTGCTGTGGTGACAGATAGCTATTTGCACACCAAGCGCTCCTGGCATAAAGCCAAATACAACAAAATAAATAATCATCTGCGTGAAATAGACTGGCATTTTGAATTCCAAAGCCTGTCAATTGATGCCATGTATGACAGATTGCAGTCCATCCTTAGCCCACTAATTGACCAGTATGTGCCGAATATGCCTAGCACACCTCCCTCACCTCCCAGATCACCTCCCAAGGCCTTAAAAAACCATCGCAGGAAAGCCTGGGAAACATACAAACACTCCAGGAATGTTTATGGAAGACTATCTCCTGAGGCTTCCCGAGCTCTGTCACACTACGACTCTCTCAACGACACCTTTCGTAACTACTTTACACACATGCAAATCAATCACGAAATGTCACTGATTAGAAAACTACAGGTCTCCTCAAAACCTTTTCACCAGTACATCAGAAATAAGAAAGTAGGTGTACCCTCAGTAGGCCCCATAAGATTGGACAATGGTGTGTTAACATCAGACTGTACCCAGATGGCAGAAACTTTTGCTACACATTTTTGTACAGTTTACTCAACTCATGCTCCTCACGCTCCCTTCCCTCACCAAACTTTTGAGGGTATTCTCGACACAGTGACCCTATCCTTGCAAGATGTGAGAAATAGGCTCGCAGCACTGGACCCGAACACCAGTATGGGACCTGATGGCCTCCACCCCAGTCTTCTGAAATATTGCCAAGCCTTAGCATTACCCTTGTTTTTGATATTTCAAAAGTCTGTCACCATTGGTAAATTGCCACATGACTGGAAAAAATCCATTATCATTCCTATATTCAAGAAAGGCTCTCGACACAAACCCCTTAACTATAGGCCTATTAGCCTAACCTCTGTCTGCTGCAAAACCCTGGAAAGATTCATTACAGAGGCATTATACAACTACCTTGACACTAATGGAGTGCTGTCAAATGAGCAGTATGGATTCAGACAGGGTAGAACGGTAGATGACCAACTGTTACTCGTGTATAATGATGTTACGTCGTGGATGGATGCTGGATACGTTGTGAATGTTGTCTTGTTTGACTTTAGCAAAGCCTTTGACATCGTCAACCATTCGATACTCACTGACAAGCTGAGGCTACTTGGGGTCAGTGGTTCCTTGCTAACTTGGATCTCTGACTTCCTGTCCGGCCGCACCATGCAAGTGTCTGTGTCTGGCTGCGCCAGTTCCTCAAGGAATGTTCTCAGTGGAGTTCCCCAGGGATCGGTTCTAGGCCCCTTGCTATTTCTGGTATATATAAACTTTCTACCCGCATACATACGCTCCAAATGTAAATTCTTTGCTGATGACATGAAGATTTACCTCAAGTTGCGCCAAAACACTTGTTCCACATTAGCTGCAGACATAAGTACATGCCAGAAGGACATTGATATGGTCTACAATGTCGCTGAGTCCTGGGGTTTACGTTTTAATCTTGACAAGTGTACTGTTCTGCGATGTCAGAGAGGCCCAGTAGACTGGAATTCTATTGGCGCACTTCAGTACTATCACATGAACAACACCAGGCTCTCCGTAGAAACTACACACAAAGACCTAGGTATCTTGGTTGACAGTTCACTAAAATTTCATTCGCACATAAGAAATACGGTAAAAAAGGCAGCAGGCCTGTCAAATAATTTACTTAGGTCCACCCTCTGTCGAGACCGAGATTTTATGTTGACTTTATACAAATCCCACATCAGACCCATCATGGAGTTTGGCTCCACTGTATGGAACACAGGCTACCACGGAGATCAGAGGCTCCTGGAGTCTGTACAGCGCAGATGGACTAAGCAAATCAATGGCCTGTCTGAACTCAGCTATGCTGACCGTCTGAAAAACCTGGGCCTGTATTCTGTAAAAGGGAGACTGATCAGAGCTGACCTCATTAAATGCTGGAAAATCTTCCATCGCCAGTCCCCAATTGCACCGCCTGAGCTCTTTTCTCTTCCTCCATTAACTCACACCAGGGGCCATAGATTCAAGGTGGCCAAGTCCCGCACTTCAGTTGAGTGTAGACGCAGGTTTTTCAGCATCAGATGTATAGACCTCTGGAACTCTCTTTCAGATGATGCTGTTAGTGCTGACTCAGTTGCATCATTTAAAAAGTCCCTCCACTCACAACTAGGTCACATCCTGTTCGACTATATAGAATAACTACGACTCCTAATTCGAAGTCCTTCAAGTAGTGCAACTACCGTGCATATGGCACAAAACTCAGCCTCTAATCAATAGTCTATTCTGATGATGATGTATATAGGAAACGAGGCTGGCGTGCCAGCAGGTATGGGCTGCCCTACTTCTTGTAATGCAGATTCCTACCGAGCCATACTGTTAATTGTAGTAGGGTAGCCAACCAGGTGAGTAAACCAGGTGAGTTGACATATTTTAAAAAGTTCCTCCTCCCACTGATCTATTTCTAATATAGATGTCCCCTACATTAAGGCAAGTTCCTCGCCTGACAGTCACCAGCTGATGAGTGCAAGTGTGCAATATAGGAAGGTATTGGGCACTTGCAGTCGATGGTGGTCTGCTGGGCGAGGTTCTTCACTTTTTGTACAAATTATGTAAACACATTATACCATCTTGCTTAAGTTATTCTAATTAGGGCCGACAGCTGACGTATATGGAAATGTTCCTGACTCGTCTGGTTCCCTTTCATATATTGATGGCCCCTATATTAGGTTGTCCCTCGACTGACAGTCACCAGGTGATGAGTGCAGGTATGTAATGCAGAAAGGCATTACATATCTGTAGTCGATGGTGTTCTCTTGGTCGAGGCTTTTTTACCATTAGTGTAGGTCTAGTTATTTGTCTCTTAGGATTTAGTATAGGTTAGCGATTTGTCTGTTAGGTGGTTAGTTTTAGGGTATTTAGATTAGTTTTTTTTATTATAGGTAATATAAGGTTAAAAATATAGAAAAAACTAAATAAAAAAAATAAAAATAAAACTACAAAAAAATAATAAAATAATAATTATTATATACGAGTATATATGTACGTCTGCATGAAAGTGTGTATGTTCATATGCATGGATGTGTGCATGTATGTATGTATGTATGTATATATATGTTCGTATATATATGTATATATATGTCAATGTATATACATATATATAATTTTGCCTTAATGACCAGGGGCTCCGGCCTCAATGGTCGATAGAAAAAAAAAAAAAAAAAAAAAAAAAAATAACACTCAGGCTTTTGACCGGCCCGCGCACCCTAGCCTTATGCGTTCACAGAAAGTTCTTTTATTGGGGGGACTTAGATAATTACTCTAAGGTTCATTCTCTGTCCTGCCGACACTGAGTTCTTTTGGGCTATTGGTAACTGCACTGTTCTTCACTTAGTCACTGTTCACTGTTCTTTTCCCCGATTTGTTCTCGACACAAGGGGAGTCACTATTTACCTGTATCTTCTGGGTAATGTTCACTCCGTGACAAGGGCGTGAGGGTAGAGCCCTAGGGGCACCCGGCCTGTAGAGGGCAAGGGATTACCCGCAGGGGAGTCACTGCCCAGGTCACACTCGTCGGTGTGGTGCAGGGAGGCCCTCCTGTCTGGGGGCCTCGACCTGAGAGGTGGCCCTCGGGACTGGGGCTGAACAGCCTGAGTAGTCGGGCCTGTCGTCTCTGGCTCCACGGAGTGAGGGAGCCGGGATCGCCTTCGTCGGGAGCCGGTGGGTCTGGCCTGGGTGTCCTGGGACTGTGGGCACCTAGGGGGAGAGGCGCCGACAGGACTGGGCTGCGGCAGCTTCTCCTTCGGGACTCGGGCGGGAACAAGGATCTCCCAGGCGTGGGAGGTAGGTCCGATATCGGGCCTTGCCACCACTCTAGTGTCACTTCCTGGGCTATATTCCCGGGTGGTGACGAACGACTCCCACAGGGAGGAAGAGGCTGGAGAAGGACTCACGTCACTCGTGTCCTCTCCGGTACATACTGAGGCCGGAGCCTTGGATCGCCTTACCCTGCTACGTACGTTGGCTGTGGCCGTGAGCTTACCCGGCGTACAAGGAGCAACTGAAGGGCGTACAAGGCCGCTCCTTCCTCGCCACGTATAGAGACCGTCGGCGTGGTGTTGCTCCCGTAGTAGGGGACAAGCCGGAGTGAGGGGCACAGAGGCCACACTCTCTCCAGTACGTACTGAGGCTACCTTCAGGGGCTTCTCTACCCTGGTAAGTGCCACGGCTGGAGCCGGATGCCCACCCGTCTTACAGAGAGCAACTGAAGGGCGTACAAGGCCGCTCCTTCCCCGCCACATATAGAGACTGTCGGCGCGGTGTTGCTCCTGTAGGGGAGAACAGCAGGAGAGGGATGCACTGGGGCAACTCTCTCTCTGGGGTGTACTAAGGCTGGAGCCTTGGGTCACCTTACCCTCGTACACTTTATTAGGCCGTATGTCGGGCTTGCAACGATCATGTACTTGCCGCCCACCCAGATACCGCTGCTCCTGACGTCATCTCCACCTCTTACTCACACGGCCCCTTCAGGCCGAGGCCTGGGTCAAGTGGGAGTAGAGGGGGAGAGGAGGAAGGCGGAGAAAGGAGGAGTAGGGAAGAAGACGAATGTGGGGCAGACGAATATGGAGCGAGGGACGATAGGAGAATGGGTCGCGAACGCCAGAAGTACCTGAAAGCAGCATATAGAACGCTACGACGTAAGCATGGTGCTGAGGTTTTGGCACGTGCCCAGCAGGAGTGGAAAAGAGCACAGGGAACTGGGGGACAGCGAGGGCTGGAGAGAATTGCGGAGGAAGGGGAAGATGAAATACAAGAATAAACGAAGTGAATAAAGGAGTGATGAGAAAAGGAGGGTGACTACGTAAGGAGAGTGGCTAGGTGTGGAAAAACACCCAAGATGCACATTAATCATAGCTCTCGAGGATCCAGGGGTCAGAGGCCAATGTACCGGTACTCGAGGTACCCTGGGGGGTGGGTGGTTGTCATCTGTGAATCCTCACTCATAATGGTGTGCCAGTGCGTAAGAACAAGGGTGTATGCTGGATGTATACGGGGATGGAGTATGGTGTATTAGTGACTCAGTGTGTATGAGAGGTGTTTATAAGCACACTCATGAGAGAGATGGGGCTAGAGAAGGTTTGGCAGTCAGACAGGATTGTCTTGTGTTCAGCTGGGACAGACGGCCAGAACAGCCACGACCATGGGCTTCGCGGTACTGATGAGTAGAAGCAGTGAAGAATAGTCTTGCGGGAAAGTAACGCAAGGTATATAAGAGCCGTTAGAGTAAAGTAAAGTACCGGCAGTCTCTACTCGGAAAAACCAGCAATATTATTTGACGCGTATGCTCCAGGTCGTGGCGAATATTAATTAAATAGTAGAGTTAACTTAGGGTAAGAACTATAACGTTTAAGTGAACCTCTGTCACTCATGGATGGACGTCTAGTCTTTAATAAGTAGACTGAAGCCTTATATGGCTATCAAGTCAAGTACTTACTTACAAGTCGTAAATAAGTGATTGAAATTTCCCTTGTGTCGAGATGAGCCTCGGGATAATAAGTTAATGTTATAACTGTGTAATTTGTTCTGAAGTAGTGTAAATACTTTGTAGCAGATTGTTAAAAATTAAAGTAAAAATTGTTTCTGTGTTTTGTAACCTTAGTGTGGAACTGTTAATTTTTGGGAAGTCAAGGAGGGAGTCTGGGGCAGAAAGGGGTATTTAATATCTTGTTGCCCTAACCTACGAGGTTACAGGTCCCTTCTGGGCTTGTTTCCACACTCTCCGCTGCTACTGTCACACGCTACCAATACTCATTAGTGGCGGCCATTCACCGTACTTGGCAAGACTGAGTACGAAACATACCTCAGGTAAGTAGAGAGTGGAGGACACGACAATGGTGGCAGCTTAATGGGATATTTAAGGCTTAATTAAACTTTTGTGTTAAGCGGTTCCACACCTAGGTTCTTACACTAGTGTATGGAATTCAGTAGCGACTCTAGTTCTTACAGTGGTTCAGACGAAATTTCCTTTGCTCATTACTTTGATTTAGACACAGACTCAGACGAAGTACTGTTCGAAATGGCTGATGCTGCAGCTGCAGCAGGGATCGCTACCCTGTCCGACCAACTATCGCTGGCTATTGCCGATAATGCTAAGGATGCTGTCTACCGCGTTAAAGGGTTAAAGAGCTTTGCTGCAAGTAGAACTGCCACATTACCTGAATATCCTGGTGTCATCTTAGAAACAGACCTTAGCAAATGGCTTCAGGACATAGAGAGTAAGACTACGGGACCTAAGTGGACTATTGCCGGTCGCTTTGATGTGGCCCGGGAGTACACTTTAGGTGGGGTACATGACAGCATTGAGGACCTTATTATCAGGGCCAATGATGATTGGGACCGGTTTAAATCTGTTCTCACAACGCTGCTGTCCCCAGAACAAACTCTCCAACCTACGTTTCATGTGTTAAAACATGCGCGTCGTAATCCTGGCGAACGGTTGGTTGAATACTGGCTGCGATTGACTAGTATAGCTAAACGCATTGGAACTCTGCAGCCTTGGTACTATGACTGTTCCTTGTACCATGCTTTGGACAACTTTCTCGACGTATTCCCTGCCCAGTATAGAGCAACACTTGACTAGCAAGAGTTTACAGGCCCTGTCGATGCCCTTGATAAAGTTGTGAGTAAAGCCATTGAGTGGGCACAACGAAGTCACTCGTCGTTGGCAGATGTAAATGTAGCAAAAGAAAAGAGAAGGGATGTAGTTGTACATGTAAGTGTAGAGTCAAAAGAGGCCAAGGTTCCAAAAGAAAAAACAGGCACTGGAAAATCCACGGGGGATGCCCCAACCAACTATAATAGGTGCGGTGAGGCGGGCCATCAAGCACGTACCTGTCACGCGCCTAACCCACTCTAAAGAGGCCAGTACTGTCGCCGTACAGCAAGCTGCGGCAACAACTACAGTAATACAGAGGACAACGACGACGCTGACGACGCTGATGATGGTGATGACGACTTACACCAGGCATTTGGTGGGAACACAACACAGGCGGCTATGGCTGACTCACCCACCATCCGACCACAACCACCCACACCACAACCGCGACATCCACAACAGCCAACCCATGAAGATTACCATGGTGTTCCGACTTCAGTAAAGGATAAAGGGTATCGAAAAACGTTACGCGACAAATATCGTTATCTGCGGCACCTTTTAAGTTGGAAGAAGCCGAGGATCAGTGAATAATGAAGAATAAAATGAAAAGTGAATGATAATAGGAGGGAGTGTCGAGGCCCACAGTTACTCTCCCAGCTCTGTACTGTCTAAACTTAAATGAATTTATGTGCCCCAGATGGAAGAGCTAGATACGGCCTAATAGAGTAATATCCTACATATACGGGACAGAGATAAGAGAAAAGTGATGCAGAACTAAAAGGTAACCATGTCTAGTGTGAATTAACGTTATACAATGGACATTATTTCAAAATGTTGCGGACCAGACCCGACTAAGAACACTGAGAGAAGTGAACGAAGGATATGAGGAGTACACGCCTACTTCCGGCCCCTGTACTTTTCCTGAGGGAGAAGCAGAAGGTTGGAAGTCAGTAGAAGCAGAGAGGGCAAAGAGTCGAGAAGAACCTGGGGAAGATCTTAGCTAGAAGGCCCGCCTGAGCACCCTACCACGACGATGAGACTGGTGATGTCTTGGTACTCTACGGTATCAGTGAGTAGATATTCTTGTTAGAGAACATAGAGGAAAGTGGAACTGAAGGTAGGAAAGAGAGAAAGGAGAAGAAAGTGAAATACACTGTGAAAAATATTGAGAGTATACTGTAGATTCGTGGTAGGGTATAACAGGACGGGCCGGATAATTTGTACGATTGTTAAATTAACTTATTTGCTCAATGGTGAAAAGAACAAAGATTATATAAAAGTTAAGTGTCTTTATGGAGAAGTATTGAGTTAGGGTACATGACTGTGTTAAAGAGTGATATTAATTTTGCAGAAATATATTGAAATAACTTGAGGTGAAGTGATACTAGAATAAAATGTTACAGAGATTAATTTTCTGGTAGTAACAATGCTAGGGTGAGATGATAGTGTGCTAGAGTATTGTTCTTAGTATTACTCTATGTGTAAGAGAATATTACCTTTAGTATTACCTTGTATTTAGCCATAATACTCTTGGTTTTATTTTAGTAAGAGAGAGTATTATCTTCAGTGACGAGTAATAATCGTAGTGACATTTCAAGTGTTACGTGACCATACTCATGAACTGTTACTTGTTTAATGGAACTTAGTTGTATTGTTGATTACCATAGTAAGGTGGCATGATTTAATAGTTTTATTGCAGAGTAAAATCATAAAGTAGTTGCATAACTTGGAGTTCGTAGAGTGAACCAAATCAGTTGATTGCTTTGACTTAGTGTATAAATTGTACATAATTTGTAGATAAACAAAAAAAGGAAAATTAGTTTGAGTAACCCTAGAATCCCTTCCTTTTAATAAGGAACGAGACGCTCCCACGTAGCGCCGGCCTTAAATGGACTTGTGATTACTTGATCCAGCGCTACCTAATGAAACTTAATTAAATCTGATTGACCTGATCTGGACTTAACGTAACGGAACTTAGTCTTCCATAGAAGAAGAATAGATAAAGAGTAAAGCAAGCAAGTGGGGCACGACATACTGGTGGTAGCTGTGGTGGGATTCTAATGTGAAAAAAACTCGTGGTTTAATACAGAGTCCTGAAGCGTGGTTTAGATTACGTAGGTGCGCATCAGAGGATGCGTTACATCAGTATCTCGCGAATCTTCGTATTCAAGCCCCACCCCGGTGTGACTCCGCGTTTTCTGACCATTTATTAGATTATTTTGGGGGAGTTAGAGGAGTTAACATGAGCAGACCACACTCTCCAGTAGGAGGCGCGGCCGCTGCCGCCCCTGCTCCTGCTCTGGACCCTTTGCAGAATCTTGCCGATAAACTAAGTCAGATTTTAACTGGCAATGCCGTAAATAATTATGCTAAGATAACAGGTCTTCCTTATTTTTGTGGTGGAGAGGTAGTGTCGCCGGATTTCCCTCAGTATAGATGCATTACAAGCGCGAGGCGTCGGTTACAAACTATAGATGATATGACAGTGGGACCACTTTGGACTGATGAAGGTCGATTGGAACTAGCTAAAACGCATAGCATAGACGCTGCCTATTCACATCTCAGTACGATTAAGAAAGTCGGTGCGGATTGGACAGCTGTGAAAGCTGAATTTTTAAGAATTTATCCTGCTGATGCAAGAGCCACTACACTTTTAAGTGAACTGGGATCTGCTGTTCGCTCTCCGGGGAAGACGTTTCACCAATTCTTTGTGCGTCTTGAGACTTTGAGTACTCAAGCGAACGAGGTAGAGCCAGATCATGATGATGTTATTGATAAAGTAGCTGCAGGTGCTTTACTTAAGAGTGTACCGCCGGAGGTGCAAGACATGTTGAGCGATGTGGAGCGTGAAGACCCTTATAGGATCTTGGCAGCCATGCTAAGATATGCAGAAACACAGCCCAAGTTAAAGTTGTTAGAGAGGACAGAGAGAAATAAGCCTAATATAAATGTAGTGACGACAGAAAAGCCGAAACCTCGCACTGGCCTCAAAAGTGGTGGAGCTCAAGGAGTGAGAGCGCCTTCACTTATTACTTGTTATTCATGCAAAAAGACAGGACACATTGCTAAGAATTGCCCCGTGGCTGAGTGCTATTACTGACACGGTAAAGGCCATATTGCTCGAGAATGCAACTGGAGGTTTGGCCCTACTTCTAGTCAGACAGGCGTTGCTAGTAATCAGCCAGGGAGATGCTACCACTGCAATAAACCTGGTCACCAGGCACGGCAGTGTTGGGTAGGCAGAAGGAGAGCACAAGAATGGGAGAGAGAAGATAATAGAGGAAGAGGGGGAATTGATCAATGGGGACAGACGTCAGGTGAAAGACAGTCAGGTGCTACACCTTGGACTCAGAAAAAAAAAACGACCCAATTCCGATCGCCTCACTCGTGGGCTACGAGAAACTAGTCGCAATGATGGTGAATGTGAAAGGCCTAGATGAAAGTGTCTTAGCCTTGATTGACACAGGAGCTGCTAGGTCGTTGATTACGAGAGAAGTATATCAACAGTTAAAAAGGAGCGTTGAGCAAGATGATTTGGAATCAGAGGAACGGTTAAATTATTTAACGTAAGTGGAGATGAGATATTGACTGATGGAACTATAAAGGTTGAACTTCAGATTGGAAATAAGTGGTATGCTCATACTTTTATTATAGTAGGAAGCTTAGGCTTACCAGCACCCATGTTGCTTGGGATGGATTTTATGCTCAGCACTAGAATGGAGTTACTAACGAATCCTCTGACCTTGTATATAGAGGGCGAATCTGTGAATATTGTCCCTCTAGAGTATAAAGGAGCGGCACCAGTGAACAGTGGGTCAGAAGCGGACGTAGAGGTAGCAAAAGCCGTGATACCGACGAGTACGGAGCTAGGTCCTTGGACTTGCGGTACCGTCATTTTAGAAGTAAGAATGCGGTCAAGCGAAGCGGCTATCTTTGAACCTCAGGAAGGAAACATGTTGGCATCTACATTGTGTCCAGGATTAGTGTTATTACAAGAGAAAGCTGGGATCCCAGAACGAGAAGAACCAGAGGAAGTAGAGAAGGCACGAGAGAAATCGCGATTTCATTTTAAGGTGAGGTTCGTCAATCCTAGTCCGGACAGGATCGAACTCAAGGGAGGTACATGTCTGGGTCATATAAGGCCGTGTAGTAGTGTATTGTGGGATATAAATGAAGTGTCTTACCTCGGACACATAATTGATTCACTCCATTAATATTAACCTTAAAATTATTCACCGCATTCACCGGCAACACCTCTCCCGCTCCCGCTCTATCCAGCAGACCCCCACCACCTTCTCTCTCACCGGGAAGCTTTTGGGAGCAGTCGATGAGACTGTGATTGCCTTACTAAATGACTCAAGTCGCTAATCAGCCCAAGACGTTCTTTCAACGAGAGCTAAACTATCGATAATCGACCTGAAACTTACTATAATTCACGAGTGAGTCCTGCACTGCCTAGAGTCCCTACTCTAGTACCCGAATCGAATCCCGAGGCTATATGCACGAGGGAGCCCCTTAGTAGGGGTGAGGAGGGGAAACAGCAAGGGTGGCAACAAGCTGGCTAGGATAGGGATAGGCTGCCCATTTTTGGGAAGACCTGTGGTTCACCAAGGACCCTCGAATAGAGGTAATTGGCAGGAGCAACCTCAGGTTAGGTAGGATGTGAGGACTCACTCTTTACTCTATTCAATAGACATTGCACTATGCCTAGAGTCAGATTCAAACATCCCAGCCCTCAAGGGCTCACAGCAAAGCACCAGCTTCTGGAAATTGCGGCTCCAGCACGCATTAAAATTACGGCACTACAATCCTCGAAAGACAGCATAATTGCAATCACAGCCACAGATCAAGATGTGGATCTCCTCCTATCTACTCCAGTCATCGATAAACTAAAAGAGGCTAATTTCACCCCCATCTTGCCTAATTTCACCCCCATCTTGCCTAATTGTCCCCCCCCCCTGTGGCGGGGGGGACACAACCTGGCCGCACTATGGGGTGGTACTACTACTCTGCGGCCAGGTTGTGTTAGGAAGAATACTGCCACCGTATTCCCTGCGTGTCGTAAAAGGCGACTAAAAGGGGCGAGGTGAGGGGACTAGGGACCCCCTCCTCTGTTTTTTAGTTCCTAAAAAGAGACAGCCCAGAGAAAGGGATGGGGGATGGAGTTATCCCCGTACCCTGAAGACTGGGTCTATGAATGTGCGTGGATGTAGTACGATTGAGGCTAAAAGGGAGGAGATTGGGAGAATGTTTGTGAGAAGAAAGTTGGATGTGTTAGCTTTGAGTGAAACGAAGATGAAAGGGAAGGGAGAATCTATGTTTGGAAGTGTGAATGGAAGATTGTCAGGTGTTGATAGAGGAAGGGCAAGAGAAGGTGTGGCCTTGTTAGTGAGTCCGGAAGTACAGCAGTGTGTGATTGAATGGAAGGAGGTGTCATCGAGACTGATGTGGGTGAAAGCGAAATCTGAACGTGAGTTGTGGGTGTTTGTGAGTGCATATGGGCCTGGTAGTGAAAGGGATGAACAAGAGAGGGAGTCTTTCTGAAATGATGTTGATGAGTGTCTGCAGAGTTTTGGAGCGAATGTGAATGTGGTAATGATGGGAGATCTGAATGCTAGAGTGGGAAATGTAGCAGTTGAAGGCGTAGTTGGTATGCATGGTGTGCCTGGAAGAAATGAAAATGGGGAACGAATGATAGCGATGTGTGTTGAGCGAGAGATGGTGATTGGGAATACGCTGTTTGAGAAGAAAGATATTTATAAGTATACATGGGTGAGACAGGAGGGTGGAAGGGTTGTTGATAGAGCCTTGATGGACTATGTGGTTGTGTCTAGGAATGTAATAGGAAGATTGTTGGATGTGAGAGTTCTGAGAGGGGAGGGTGGAGGTATGTCTGACCACTACCTGGTGGAGGGAAAGTTAAGAGTAGGTAAGAGATGGGTGAGAGCTAGGAGGGTTAGGTGTGGCAGGGAGGTTTTGAAACTGAGTGAGTTGGATAAAAGAGAGAAAAAGATAGAGTATCAGGAGAAATTGAAAGATGAGTGGAACGCAGTGAAAGATCGGGAAAATGGCAGCGTGGAGGAGGAATGGCAGTTGTTTAAGAATGCTGTGGTGGGGCATGCAGAAGAGGTGTATGGTGTGAGACGTGTGGGTGGTGGTGTAAGAAAAGGAAGTGAATGGTGGTGCGAGGAAGTAAGTATGGCTGTGGCTGAGAAGAGACGTGCATATGAAGTGTGGCTGCAGAGGAAGGATGAGATGTCATATGAAAGGTATAAGGAAAAGAGGAATAGAGCGAGAAGGGCTGTGCGTGATGCTAAAGTGGCAGCAGATGAGAGGTGGGGTAGGTGGCTGACAGAGAATTTTCAACAGAACAAGAAAATGTTTTGGAAGGAGGTGAAAAGGGTGCGAAAGGGAGAGTCTGGGAAGGAAGAACGAGTAAAAGCAGAGGATGGAAGGATGTTAATTGAGATGGATGCAGTAAGGAAGAGATGGGCAGAGTATTTTGAAAGATTGTTAAATGTAGAGGAGGAAAGGGTGGCTGAGATTGTGGCAGATAGAAGGGTGCAAGGAATAAATGTGTTGGGAGAGTTGAATGATTCTTTGATCACGAAGGAGGAAGTGGAGAAGGCAGTAAAGGAGATGAAAACAGGGAAAGCTGCGGGTATGGATGGGTGTGCTGTGAAATGCCTGAAGGGTGGTGGAGTGACTATTGTTGACTGGTTAGTAAGATTATTGAATGTGTGCTTTGAGAAAGGTATGGTGCCAATTGACTGGGCAAGTGCTTGTGTGGTCCCGTGTATAAAGGCAAGGGTGATAAGTATGAATGTACTAGCTTTAGGGGTATAAGTCTGTTGAGTGTTGTAGGTAAAGTGTATGGTAGAGTGTTAATTATGAGAGTTAGAGAGGGTACAGAGGGAGTGATTAGTGATGAGCAGTGTGGCTTTAGGAGAGGGAGGGGATGCGTGGATCAGGCGTTTGCTGTGAGACAAGTGTGTGAAAAGTATTTAGCGAAAGGCAAGGATGTGTTTTGGGCATTTATGGATTTAGCGAAAGTGTATGATAGAATTGATAGGGAGGCTTTGTGGACTGTTTTAAGATTGTATGGACTTGATGGTAGGTTACTAAAAGGGGTGAAAAGTTTTTATGTAAATAGTAGAGCGTGTGTAAGAGTGGGAAATGCTGTGAGTGATTGGTTTCCCGTGAGAGTGGGGCTGCGACAGGGATGTGTGATGTCGCCTTGTTTGTTTAATATTTACATGGATGGTGTTGTAAGGGAGGTGAATGCAAGAGTTTTAGGTGGTCTGAGTCTGGTGAATGTTGATGGTGGAGAGTGGAATGTGAAGCAGCTGCTGTTTGCAGATGATACTGCACTGGTATCTGATTCAGAGGAGAGATTGAGACAGTTGGTAGAGGAGTTTGGCAGGGTGTGTGAAAGGAGGAAATTGAAAGTAAATGAGAATAAGAGTAAAGTGATGAAGTGTACGAGGTTGATAGATGGTAGGGGGATGAATATAGTTTTGAATGGTGAGTTGCTTGAGGAGGTAGATTGTTTTAAATATCTAGGGTCACATGTTGCTGTGGATGGAAGAATGGATGCAGAAGTGAAGTTTAGAATAAATGAAGTAGGAAAGGTGCTGGGAGGAATGAAAAAAGTGTTTGAATGTCGTTCCCTTAGAATGGACGTAAAGAGAAGGCTGTATGGGGGTGTTGTGGTACCGACTGCATTATATGGGGCTGAAACATGGAATATGGGTGTAGCAGAGAGGAAAAGTTTGAATGTAATGGAGATGAGATGTCTGAGGAGTATGTGTGGAGTGACACGTATGGATCGAGTGCGAAATGATGAAGTGCGAAGGAGAACTGGAGTTGTTCGGGAGATGGCTGGCAGAGTTGAGCAGAGGGTGTTGCAATGGTTTGGGCATATGGAGAGAATGGATAATGAGCGATTGGTGAAAAAGATAACTAGATCTGATGTGAGAGGCGTAAGGCTGAGAGGAAGACCACGAATAGGATGGATGGACAGTGTGAAGAAAGCCTGGATGCGAGAGGGATGTCTGTTGAGCAAGGAAGAGTGGCTGTGCGTGACAAAAATAAATGGAGAGAAATTGTAAATGAATAAGTGATGACGCAGCCCTGAGGGGATATTCTCCCGCATTTGGTCTGATCAGCTAGTCAGGTTAGGTGCGGGTAAGGGGATGGGTCTGTTATGATGTGGCAGGGGTAAACCAGCTCTGTTGTCGGGCCCTGCTGCGGATGTCACTGATTGCATTGCGCAGTTGACCCTTGTGCGGTGTGGTACGGTGAGGATCTGTCCGTTCTCCCCTTTGGGGCTAAGATGCGAATGAATGTGTTTGAATGGATGAGTAAATGGGGAGTGTGTTGTCCTGTCTCGGCTACCTCCCTTTCCTTAGGAGAAGCAGCCAAGGTATATAGATAGAATAAGTGCTGAACACCCTAATATATAGATAGATAGATAGATAGATAGGTAGATAGACAGATAGATAGATAGATAGATATACATTTACATATATACATATACATATATACTGTATATATATATATATATATACATATATATAAATAAATATAAATATTAATTTATATATAAATTTCTATATATATATATATATATATATATATATAGATATATATAGAGACACATATATATACATATATATATAAATATATATATACATATATATACATATATATAAGTATATATATACATATATATACATATATATAAGTATATATATACATATATATATATATATATATACATATATACATATATATATATATATATATATATATATATATATATATATATATATATATATATACAGTATAATCATTCTCATCTTAAATGTCAGGACCAACTTGCCTAGCCCCGGGCTCCTACGCTCCTCATTGGGCACCGTAGGATTGGATGATGGATGGATGTGTATACACACACACACACACACACACACATATATAAAGTATGTTTGCACCCAGTCGGCTTGCGCGGGCAGATTACACTTGGTTCACAGACTACACACACATCCAAAGCCATTCCAACATTACAGTTACATTTACAAACACTTCTTACCCTACATACAATCTCTACCAGCCAGCCTAAGCCACTTGATTGAGATACATAGGCTGTATCGTCCCCACTTCGATTGGGATAGGCCGGTCCTGCAGCGGATAACTCAACAGCTGCTGCTGCTGCTGCTGTATATCTGTATCTATATCTATCAATCAATCAATCAATCTGTCTATCTATATCTATCTATCTATCTATCTAGCTATATAAAGATTTGAAGATGACGTTGTCCTAATCTCAGAAACAGTAGAGACACTGCGAAAAATGGTAATTGACCTGAACAGAGAAAGTCTCAAAATAAGGCTAAAGATGAACCGGAGTAAAATTAATGTCTAATCCACAAACACCAAACAGCGTCATCGGAATAAGCGAAGAAATTCTTGAAGAAGTCGAGGACTACAATATTATTACTTGGGGCAAACACTTAAATTAATGAAAGATCATTATAGTGGAAAAAAAAAAAAAAAAAAACGCATTACAATTGGATGGAAAGCTTTCGGCAAACATAGAGACATTATGAAAAGTAGTTTGCTAGTTTGTATGAAACGAAAAGTATATAACGAATGTATAATTCCAGCTATGACGTATGGTTGTGAGACCTGGAAACTGACAAAATCGATGCATAATAAATTAACCCGTTCTCAGAGAGCAATGGAAACGTCATTGTTGGGAATATCATTAAGAGACAGGAAAAGATCAACTTGGGTGAGAGAGTAGACTAATGTCAAAGACATTATAGAAGTTATAGAAGAACAGATATGGAGGTGGGCAGGCCATGTAACAAGAATACGTGATAACCGCTGGACCAAGAGGCTGACTGACTGGACCCCAAGAGATTGGTGTGTGTGTGTGTGTGTGTGTGTGTGTGTGTGTGTGTGTGTGTGTGTGTGTGTGTGTCAAGAAGACCCCAGTGTAATAAGCAGACAATGCACGGTAGACAGCCACCACCAAGAAATACTCCTCAGAGAAGGAGACTTCGGGGTTTTGGACAGCGACGGTGAGTATGGATGGTCAAGAATGTGTCTGCAGTCAGAAAAAGTTATGCTGTCCACAACAACACTCAGTGGCAGCAAACTGGACTGCCACTGGCACTTGTTGCATATAAAGTTCTTGCCTCCGTATGATAAGGCTTTTAGTTACATGTTCAGTTAGACTAAGCATCTATGGGCGTCTCTCTCTCTCTCTCTCTCTCTCTCTCACTGCGTGGCAGGGCAGCATAAACATTCACCAGTGACATTGCGCCATCTAACCCAGTCCTGTATGCTGATTTCCGTTCTGTGTACAATTCTTGCATTTTTTCTTATACAGGACAATCAAGGTTAGGTAAAGTTGTTTCCTTAGTATCGGGTTGTTGCGTAGCGCAAAATTAGTATACAGAACGGAAATCTGAGGTCAGGCCACGTATACATGACGTCTCTCCCTGTGGACGAGATCCAGTTAGGGTTAAAATATTTTCTGTACATGTAAATGTAAAGACCTTTTCAAGAAATAAGAAGTTGCATTCCACGATTTTATTCAGAATTACAAGAATCTGAAGTACTAACACAGTTAAGCAATGACGCGGGCTTAAAATTATGCAAATCATCTGTAGCTGTGTGGACGAAAGTACTCTGACTGTCTTATTCCAAGAATTTTTCTTTCTGAGGTTAATTACACAGCTGTGCTTCGATATAGAGTGCATTTCTTGCAAACTTTATATTTGTTGAAGATGTTTAAAAAACATTTTACTGCACTTCTTAAACAGGAATATAAGATTTCAAACTACTGCGTAATATTTGTCCAGCACCCTATCCCACAGCAGCCTAAAAGTAACCTCGTGATCAAGATAATGGTAATGCTATGTGCAGAGAAAGTGTCATGGAGGCGATCATCAGTCAAGTTCTACTCTATACAATAAATACTAGAGGAGGGAGGATGCTTTCTCTATTTTTCAGTGTATTTCTCTGTCATATATTTGCCCCATCAGTACCTTCGTCGTCTGCATGGTGGTGGTGGTGGTGGTGGTGCCCTCTTCCTCCGCCTTCGTGGGCTTAATTGCTCCAAGCAAAAGATGAGCACGGCCATCACCAGTCCACACCCCAGCACCAAGAATGTCCCCTGCAGCAGTGACATACATGTAAATTACAGAGAGAGAGAGAGAGAGAGAGAGAATATAATTATATACTGTATACAAATATTCTCTCTCTTTCTCTCTAAGATATATATATATATATATATATATATATATATATATTCTCTCTAATATATTATCATCAGCCGTTTGAGTATCCACTGCAGGACCGGCCTATCTTGACCGAAGTCAGGACGATACAGCCAAGGTATCTCTACCAAGTGGCTTAGGCTGTCTGGTTGAGATTGTATGTAGGGTAAGAAGTGCTTGTAAGTGTAACTGTAGTGTTGGAGTGGCTCTGGATGTGTGTGTAGTCTGTGAAACAAGTGTAATCGGCCCGCACAAGCCGACTGGGTGCAAGCATGATTTATAGTAAGCGACACTGGTTCAACCACAGCACCCCTTGTGTCCGCCACTGCAGTATGTGGCCGAGTGAACGCTCCTAAAGTTTATTACCCTGGCGGGGTGCGAACCCGGGTTCACCCGTGTACGAAACGTACACTCTACCACTGTACCACAGAGGCTCCCTCTAATATATATATATATATATATATATATATTCTCTCCCGCTTTCTCTGATATATATTTAGAGAGAGAGAGAGAGATAGAGAGAGAGAGATGACGTATTCATGAGTTTATATTTTGTAATTACACTAGCATACTGAATATTGCAGAGAAATGGAAAACATCTAACACAAACGGAAATTCTGACTTATTTCTTTATGCTTCCCACTGGATATACTAAAAGCTGCACAAAATTGTATTTCAACATTCTGAGTTATTTGCGTAAGTTAAAATGGCGGCTGACGTTTATGTAAACTAATTCTAGGATTTCAATGTTTTCTCCATCAAACACAAGATCAGCTCGAGTTGCTCTCATTTACCTGGCATCTTGTAACTTAGGTAAAATTAAATGACATTAACAACAACAGCCAACTGAGTGAGTGAGAAAATGTTCAGTGTACAGTATCAGCTGGTCAGAACTTACAAAACAGAAAAACTATATCATGTCGGACGAATATTTCTCTCTCTCTCTCTCTCTCTCTCTCTCTCTCTCACACACACACACACACACACACACACACAGACGCATTTCCAAAATCTATTGTGCAATCTAACTGTTGACCTGCCACATAACTTTTGCAGTAGTTTTATCATACCCTAAGCTGCCTCTAATAATTTTTTTTAACCACTGTCGGTTTTCCGCTTCAGTCGCCTGCCTTATCTGATAAACCTTCTCATCAGACCATATACTGTATACTTCTGTTTCCTTTGCATCTATGTTAATTTAAATGTTATTTCCTATGCTGGTCTACATACATGCATACTTCCATACTTTTTTTTTTTATGCAAGGAAGAAGGAACCAACGGCCAGTAGCCCGCAAACCGTTCCTCCCCCCTCAAAAAAATAAAATAAAATAAAAAATAAAAATAAATAAACAAATGAGAGCGAAATTCAAGATCCGTTCGTTCTGAGTTCATTACAAACGATGCCATGCTTCCTCGTAAGGAATCCCCATAATGGGGTTGGCCACAGTGATGTTTGCTATGGACTGGACGCTAAACCAAGTGCCACAAGCAGCTTATTACTTCCCAACAGTTGCTGGAAGTTGTTGGGGAGATAAGATCCGTAACAATGTGAGAATCTCAGCTTGCACTTTTGACTCTGTGTACAGACTCAGAAGAAAGATCATCGAATGACTTTATTTGCGGCTGAATCTTTCCTGACCAAGAGTGATGACTGTGTGGCTAGTTACCAAGCTTGCCACCCATCTGCTACTTCTATGCTGTCCTACACCTCCTCCGAAATGAAAATTGTTTATAAATGAATCTCGGTATGTACATAAATATGTTTAAATATAATTTAAATACAGTATATGTAAGTATGTATGTATGCCTACACCTACAGTGTAAACTTACATTTCTACATCTATGCATGTACAGCAAATTAAAAAGTAGTGGATGTTCGTATGTGCAAATATGTCCGTGTGTGTGTGTGTGTGTGTGTGTGTGTGTGTGTGTGAGGGTGTGCTGATATCCGTAAATTTTTTGGTACTACTGCGGACTCTAATATCGATCAACCTTTTTATTCGATCAATTATGACACACAATATTCCGAGTGCCTTGTTGGTTTTCCAAAGATACAGTCATTAGGTTTCAATGGCAACTGCTCACCACCTCGTTATTTATCGTTAGGGTGGAACAGTATTACTGTCCGCAATAATACATCAAGGGTTGGAGTCTCGAACGTATAATTATACGATCGGGTCCCTTTTGTACCCTATGGCTGTATTCTGAGTGACTTTGGAGATTTCGTAACACCTCTTCCTTATAGATTTATTCTACACGTTACACCTCAGTATCCTCTTGTGTGTTAGTTGTGCAGTCTATGTGACATTACAAGATTCTAAATTACATACACGAGATTGTTAAACTATAATATGCAAAACAAATCACAAAGGAAGGAGTGCTACGAAGCGAAAGGAACTTTAAATACCGTTCTTATATTTAGTTTTGCAGGCTAAACTAGAGGTATGGGGGATCCCGCACTCTTATTCCCTTGTCCTTCCTGTTAAACAAATTCACCCTCAATCACCAGGATTTCTTGTTGTAGGGGGTGCAAGGGACATGGGCAGAATGTGTATTTCCTTTTCATTGTCATTCCTGGGAGAGTAAATCACACTTACGACAGGGATTTGGTCGTAAGTGTGCCTGAATCCGGCCTCTGCTGAATTTCCTGCGACTTAAACTCTATGGAATGCCACATTATTCGCTCGGCATTATGATTTATCTGATTTCTCTGCAACTAAAGAAATACAGTTACTTTATTACTACGGTGTTTCAAAGGGTCTGGACAGAGAGAGAGAGAGAGAGAGAGAGAGAGAGAGAGAGTTACCATGAGATGTTTGACGGAGTATGGGTGTAGTGTGGCATCCTGTAGTGGTGTGAGGCACTGTGAGATATTCTGCAGCTCCTGTGTAACCCACGTCTCGTACACAGCATACTCCCGCAGCATCTGGATCCTGCACCGTAGAACATACATCATTTATTAACAGAATATTCATTACTCATTTTAGCACAACATAATATGCTGTACTCTTTTTAATTCAGGACAGTATGCATCACTCATTGACACACAAAGTAGCAACATCTCTCGTATAGGACACTACATGTAACCACTCCTTGCAACACAATATACATCGCTCATTTTAACACAGTAAATTAAACCTCTATCTTATTTTAGAGGAATCCTTCTATTTCAGTATATCATAAAATAAATAGTCTACTGTATATTGGACTCCTGATAGTTTAATGGTTTAAGGAGCACCAAACGGATGGAATCTGTAAGGGTTTCCATCTGAGGGTGGTTGTGTTCTATTGCTTACATAATGCCACTCAGGTTTAATGAGGCTGGTCACCCTTGCCTTAAACGTCGGAAATTAGTAGTCTAGCCATGGGCCCCTACCTCCTGGTGAGGTGAAAAATGATTGGATGATGGCTATATGGAATGACACGTTAAAGCTGAGAAAACTAGAAACATGGATTAGGTTACTGCTACTGCTACAGCCACAAGTAGCCAGCGTCCCTTCACACAAATAAGTTACGACTTCCTGATGCTGAAGCTTAAGGGATCTTTAAGTGGGAGTGAAAGAAGAGGTGAGTCGATTAAAAGGACTAATTCATGTAAAAAGATGAAACAAAGTCGGAGATGGAAGGGTGGTGGCGATTCTCGATTAAAAATAAAAACTAATTTTTTACACCATAACTTCTGCTTCTTGTAACCTATCCTGACTGGAATGCTGGCTCCGCTAGCGAGGCAGCAGGTGGAAGGAGGCTGACTTCAGGAGAGTGGTGTATCTGCTTGTTTTGCTCTTAGTATGTATTCTAATTCATTGGTGTTTTTTATCTTTAATGATTCGGTGACTTCCTCAGCGTCACCTACAATGCTGAGGTGCTGTGAAGGGGAAAAGTTCAACCAAGTCCTGTATGTCCTGCTGGGTTTCGTCTTGGAGCCGGTCTTGGTTTTGTGCTGCCAGTGGTGAGGGCTCCAAAGTTCCAATTGTTGAGAGGTCCATCTGGCTGTACTTTGTTTGGAGTTTTCCGAGGCTTAGCTGCTCTTGGCTGTCCATCGCACCCCACTGACTACGGCTTACTGCTCCTCACCTCATACTTTCTCACTTGATGACTCTTCGTAACAGTGATTATAATAGCAGCCATTAATGTAAACGGTAACAGTCAATTCTACATTATCCTCCCCGAGATGTAGGAGCCTGAGGCTAGGATACCGTAGATGACCAGGGCAGGTGACCAGCCTTCTTTCCTTGAAAGCATTACGTGATCAAAAAATCCTCACTTGTCACCACTAGACTAATAGGGGACATAAAAGTGCCGAACCTAATACTGATGTTATATTTGCGAACAGACCTGTGGGACACAGACCCCTAACAGTTTAAGCGAACATGAACCGCTTCAGTAAGAACTTAAATTGTACTAATGTTTATCCAAGAATATCAAAATGACTGCATCTCTCATGGGTCCACACCCACTTACTGTCAACAAAATACAGCTACACACTGACCCTGCCTAACTACTGAATCCTGTCTGTTGTGTGTATGACGGTTAACCACATTTAATGATCACTGCTGTTCCATAAAGGGCTGTCAGAAAGAAGAGGTTGGCCTAGCCCTTTGCCTTCTCAGTATTAAGTAACAACCACTTGTTAGAGGAGGTGTGGTGGAAGGGATTCACAGCTCTTACGTGCATGGATACCCGGTGGTCAGGTGGATTAAGGTGGTTCAACTGGATGTAGCCCATAAAGATTTCAAACTGAAGGGCTGATTGGGATTTATTGCTCACGTAATGCCACTCATGTGACAGCGACTGGTCATTCTCTATTTTAAATGTCTGGACTGAGCAGTCGAGCTCCTAGTCCCCAGGCTCCTCATGAATAATAAAGATGTAATAGATCGTGAAGTTTACCTGGAATTCATCAGAGGGAGGAGAGGACTGTCCTTGGGTCCGCCCATTGCGATGACGGTAGGGAAGAAGTGCTCCGAAGACATGTATAGCTCACACTTTCCTGTAGTTTACGAATCACTGTTAATAACATACATTTTTATTATTAATCCATATTCTTATTTCTAATTCATACTCTCATTTCTCTGTCTATTTCATTATTGATATACGAGTATATACTTTTTTCATTACTGATCAATATTCTTATATCTCTGTCAAAGTCTAGGGGTACATCATCGTGGTCGCGACAGCAGTATCAATCGAACATGTCACCAAGCATCACCTCTACCACCCTCTATTTTAAGTTACCCTTGTCCACACTATTAACTACACAATTATAGTTAAGGCATCTGACATTAGGGTGTATTAAGTCCCCGAGATCCAGAAGTCCTATGCGCGACAGACCACTGGGGGGACAATGATCGGACCACAGCTATAGGGCTCTCATGCAGGACTTGAGTGATGGTACTGGTGGGGGCGTTTTTATTACATGGCGGTGGCTCCTATGAAAGTTCTGTTGAGGCTCTCCTTTCATCCTTCCATCTTGTGGTTTGTACTTAGGTCACCCTTTCTTTTATCCTGCATCTACTTAGCGTCTATACAACTTCGCCTCTAAATTTTTTTCTCTGTACTGTGTTCTCGCAGGCTCTCCTTACACATTGCTCTTAACTACATTTGTTACTTGTACCTCCATTCCGCGGCGCTGGCAAGGAGCCTACACTTGGTATCGCTGTGTAGTCTGGGTGGAGCAGCTGCGATGTTCAACTATACTCCATTTCACCATGTCTGGCACCATCAGTGATCTCCTCAACACCTGTAACATTGATAAAGGTCCCCAGAACTGGATATACCTTTTTGTATTGCCTTTATATATTGGTTCTCAAGGTAAAACATAGAGGTTTACCTAGTGCAGAGGATTTACATCAACACTACAGGCATTGAGGACATCACTGGTGGTGCCAAACTTGGTGAAATGGAGTATAGTAGCAAAGTCTCCTCCTATTTCCTAGCACCTCGCAGTGGGAAAGGACCCTGATTCCATCCTGGCGAGGCACTCTCTACCACAAGGGGGCGCCGGATCCCTACACGATGTATGTACTATACTGTACCTGTAGAGCGGCCCCACAGAAGCAGTTCTTTTACCTGTCGTTGACGGGTCTGCTCAGCCACGCAGACAGAAACAACAGTCTGTATTCCGCTTTGTCTACACACCAGTTCATTTTCTCAGCTATATCTCTGCATGTACACTTTTTTCCTGTGTTTGACTTTGAGTATAGACTTGATTGTCCGTTCTCTGAGGCCCAGTAGTTTTCCTATGGATCACACCTTCACATGAGGAGCTGCTTCATTCAGGACAGGTGCACTGATGTTAGCGGGGGTGGGGGTGTTTGTGGCATATCGGTGGGTCTTGAACATCAGTGAATCTTCTTTTGACAAAATTAAAATTCTCAGACTACTCGTTGCATCAGCCTATGTTTTAACTAACAATTGGCATTCCTTAAGAACCGATTACTTACAAAACTTTACTTTCCCTGCGATACAAAGTATGCACACTCTTAAGCAACCCTATTCTCTCATTCTTACCATACTCATCCCAGAAGTATATCTATCTGTCAATTGCCAGACGCCTTAATCCCGTAAGGGAAGGCCACAAATCTCCATGTCACCCTGTCCCCCGCCATTTCATTGCCCTGCTCCCAGCTCACATCCCCCTCCATTATATACCTCTCCACTCGATCCCTCCATCTCATCCTTGGCCTCCCCCTCCCTCTCCCCCCTCCACCTCACTCATATACACTCTCCTCGTCAGTCTCTCACTCTCCATCCCAGTAGTCTTTCTGATATTATTGTCATTCACTACTACATAGAAATACTCGAGTATACCCCCCCCCTTTGTTTTAAAACCTTTTTTCAGTTTCCTCCATACAGTTCTTTTACTTGCCCATAACTGGTATATTCTCTTTTCATTCATTCGTAATCATTTAATTTATCCTTTTGCTTTCTTTCACTTCTATCCACTCCCATCGCAGTTTTCCTTTCCCATATACCAGGACACCGCAAAGGTTGCATTGTTGTTTTACTTACTGTAGATCTTGGCCTTTCTTCTCGCCATCCATTCCTTTTACTGTCACATTTAGCTTGGTCTCCCTTAGCTTGTGCTGCTCTTTCAGAGGTGTCGATTTGGGGTCCAACTTTTTTTTTCTCTCTCTTTAAACCAGAGCGTATTACCGTGTTTTGTACGTGTGCGAAACTGTCAGTCTGATCATCAGCCAACCAGGCATTGCCAGGGTCCAAGAGTATGTAAATTTGTAGGTACCGCAGTGGCTGCAATGAATATATGTATATATGTATGTATGTATACAGTATGTGTGTGTGTGTGTGTGTGTGTGTGTGCAAATTGTAATACTCTCCAGTCCGGACTTCAGCTACGTCTGAATGTTTGGTGTCTTTGCCTGAAGGTGTTAAGTGTGGCCGCTTTGACACCAGTCCACTCTTATACCACCACCTTTCGTGGATGACAGAAAGTACTTTTGCCGTAATAAAGTTATAAATACAGGGTGGCATTTATCCCACGCTCCTCTTCAACTCCACCAGATGATTTCTTGTGTGTTTCGGGGACGACTCTGACAGTTTTATCAATTTCTAATCTATATTATTTATTCATTTCCTATTACCACTGCCACACCCACGCCTACACCAGCGTACTAAACCGTCCCCGTCACACATGAGATACAACCAGCAGAGTTTCTAGTCCAGCGCTACTTATAGGCCAACCTGTATATCATGTAAAAGTCATTTATTTCCAATTTTACCTTCTTTTTTTTTTTTTTAATAGGAGGGAGGAATGCTTGCAGATCGTAGAAATTTCCCTAAGAAAATAGATAGTTACTGTTTAATCTATAAAATTTATCCTCTGTTTTTCCTGTCGTCACCACCATCAACTTACCGACCAGGCTAACGGAATCCGACATAAACTTGAGACCCGTTGTCTCCTCCACAATGATGACATGCCGGCCGTCCTGCAGGCTTGGCACAGACTTCCACAGGTCCTCAGAGTTCACATAGACTCCCCGCGTCGTCATAGAGTCCGCCAGCTCTTTGTAAATGCCTTCCGTGGCGCTCTAGGGAGGAAGAGAAGGAACGTAAATGTTATCCAACCCCCCAGAGTAACTTGCAGGGAGATAGGAAAATGTAACATATTAACTTGCAGGGAGATAGGAAAATGTAGCTAACCCCCTATGTAACTTGCGGGGAGACTGGAAAGAAAATGTAACTAACCTCCTGTGTAACTTGCAAGGAGATACTATACCGTACTGCATTTTACTCTAGCGTGGCCTATAATAACTGCCCACACTCCATTTTTAATACCGAGCTGTAGGAATTGACTAACACTGCAGTATGATGGCAGTCATGAATAAGAGCAATGGAAAGGTTGTAGAATGTAGCACTGTCTTTATCTGCCACTCAGCTACATAATTGGCTGAGCCAATTTTATGTAAAAAAGGGAAAAGGGTGTATTTCTGCAGAAGTTAGAGGTACTGAATTTTTTCCACAATTATGGATCCGTTAAACCCTTTTATCTGCTGAAAGTGAAGCAAATAACGTTCATTCCTTTGATGCATGTAGCACAGTAAGAACAAGCTATTTCCCTTCTAATACATATATCACCTCATTTCTCCTCACTTTCCTATGATAGGTAATATTTCAGGCCTATGAGAGGTGTGGTATGTTTCTCTGCCTACAGATGATTCTCTTTGATACGATGTGTCAAGGAGGAAACTGATCGACGTGGCCAATGTGAAATACATGCAGTGAAGTAATAGACAGGCTTTTGTCACTGAATGTAAATATTACTTTCTAATTATCCTTAGCTCTTTTGACTTTGTATTAAAAAAAGTTAGATGGATATTTATTAGATTGAACCGAATATTAGGAGGAAGTACAAAGAAGGGTGAAAAAGCTGAACAACACAGTATAGCGAAATTGTTCTCTCCATAAAGTTGAGTGGGTATGTAGCAGAAGGTTGTGTCATCCTAACACGTGTACTGGATAGCTTTCGTCATATTTCGTCAGCTGTATAAATAACCATTAGAAAATACTAGGAAGAGTTGCTCCACTGATTCTACAATTTGTGGCGAGTGACGGATGAAAATTTGTAAAAGGATGAGTGTGTGATTACTGAGTAGATCCTGTGAATGAGGTGGGTGACTTTGTGTATTTACCAGTGTGTTATCGAGTGTTACGGAGTGTGTTATCGCGTGTTATGGAGTGTGTTATCGCGTGTTATGGAGTGTGTTATCGAGTGTTATGGAGTGTGTTATCGCGTGTTATGGAGTGTGTTATCGAGTGTTTTGGAGTGTGTTATCGAGTGTTATGGAGTGTGTTATCGAGTGTTATATGATGTGTTATCGAGTGTTTTGGAGTGTGTTATCGAGTGTTACGGAGTGTGTTATCGAGTGTTACGGAGTGTGTTATCGAGTGTTACGGAGTGTGTTATCGAGTGTTATGGAGTGTGTTATCGAGTGTTATGGAGTATTATCGAATGTTATGGAGTTTGTTATCTACTAATATGGAGTGCATTTTGGAGTGTATTATCGAGAAAGGAGTGTGCTATGGAATGTTATGGAGCACATAGCACACTCCATAATACTCTATAACACTCTTCAAAGCACTCCATAACACAGTGTTTCATAATGTGTTATGGAGTGTATGATTACCGAGTGCGTTCTCAAGTGCTGTGGAGTGTGCTAGGGTCCTGTGTGTTAACGACTGTGTTACGGAGTGTGTTTACCAGTGTGTTATTGTCATGGAGTGTGTTGTGGAGTGTGTGTTTACCAGTGTGCTATTGAGTGTTATGGAGTGTGTTATAGAATGTGTTTACCAGTGTTATCGAGTGTGTGTTTATCAGTGTGTTACGGAGTGTTATGATGGAGTTTGTTAGGGAGTATGTGTTTACCAGCGTGTTAATGAGTGTCATGGAGCGTGATGTGGAGTGTGTTTACTAGTGTGTTATTGGGTGTTGTGGAGTGTTACAGTGTGTGTATATTTACCAGTGTGTTATGGGGGTGTTACTGAGTGTGCTATGGAATATGTGTTTACCAAGTAGAACCCGGTGAATGCCGTGGAGGACTCTAGTATGAGGGTGACGTTGGGGTCGTTCAGCACTTGTCGCAGGGAGTCGTACCGAGCCGGGGCCTTCTGCACCGCCAGCAGGGACGTCAGAGAACCCCTGTCAAAGAATATCAGTTTTACCTTACCATTGCCATCATCATCATCGTAATAATAGTAATAATAATAATAATAATAATAATAATAATAATAATAATAATAATAATAATAAATATATTTTTTAATGTATAGGGTGGGAGGGATCTAGAAATATGAACAGAGAAGCAAAAGAGCAAAAATTGTCAGTAGTGTTACACCTGATATATCTGTGTGTGATTTCTGTGTGTGTGTCAAACAGCAATCATTTCCAGGGAGAAAATACGGTTGCAGCATACTACTCATTAGGCTTTGTGTCGAATGCCAGCACTGTACATACATCATCATCAAACGATTTCACATCCCATTGGCGGATAAACATACTGGAAAAATGAAAACGAAAGAGATTATCATCAGGTGGATGGAGAAAAAGATATTAAATAAGTAAAGTTAATAAATGTATACTCAGGTGTAAAAGGAACTCTTGATTTTACTTGAACGAATCAGATCAGCCTGACTAAGCCAATACGAAGCCTATAAATACTGTTTGCTTATTTTCACTTGATAAAAAAATATCTACGCTCCATCGCGACTGCTAAGCTGAAGCAAAAGCAAACACTAGAAATATCGTACTAATCACGAAAGTGTTGAAAAAAGAATGTAGAACCGTAGCTGTGTATTATTCTGTCACTGAGCTACGTGAAACGAGCTGCAGAATGACGAACATCTCCGCTAAGTTACTTTAACTTGGCCCAGATTTTTGTTCCTTTTGCAGCTTGTTTCACAAATCAAGATTAATGGCAGAATAAGACAGTGCTGAAGCTCAACAATCAACATCCTTTCCACTTCACATCTTGGCGACTAGATCATATTCTAGCGTTAGCCTATTTTTACAACTCAACACTGAAGGTAGAGACAGCAATTTTATACGAAGTTAGAGTAAAAAAGGGTATATAGCACATATCTCCATGCCTCCCTTATTCACTTCACAACACATCACTACTACACACAATTCCAAGGACCAGTGCGACAAATACGGCCATTATCCCTAAATTCATGCACCTACTGTCCGTTTGGTTTGACATGGTGGAACTGGTCCACTACCACAACTGGAATATTAAGTTGTGGCACCGTAAAATTTAATGGGCCTTAGTTATGAGGAAAGAATGAGTCTCCTTTGTTACTAGTGATATCAACCCTCCAATCTGACTATACTATGCCGGTAACTGTGCAGAATGGAGTTAGGGATTTCCATCAGCTAATAAGCAAAATAAATAAATAAACAAAATAAATTAATAAAATGAGCTATAGTCAGGTAATAGTTAGAAGAGACCAGCCAAAGTGCCGAACTTGCCTTGCACATGGGTTTGACACTTCCAGAGTTTACTGGAATTTTGTCAATCATTCAGAGATATACTCCTTTTCCTCTGGTCTGGCCCAGATTTTCGTATTTTTGCACCTATTTCGCGTACCTAAATGGAAGAAAAGGCAGCACAGTGACTCTACATATTTCCACAGCATTTATTCATGGCAAAAATTATATTCCAGTGCTAATGGATTCTTACAACTCAGCATTCATGACGGTGAGATGGCATTTTTACGCAAAGTCAGAGTAAAATGAGCACCTCAGGGGGTTATTCTTCCATATCCTTCAGTGTCCCTGACTACCGTAGCCTAGCCTCGGAACCCTGCAACCAGAGGGGGGGGGGATCATATGGCTATGGTTTTTATTTTCTATCTTTTATTCTTCCTTTTCTTTTTCTCTTTCTAACTGCTTGCTCTTGCTAGACTATAACTTGAAGTTTTTGTTGGTTCTTAAACGCTTTGGTCCGCGACCCCCGAATAGCGCTGGTACAGTTTGTTGATCTCCGCCCTTCCCGAATATAAAACAAAAACGCAAAGACATGCAAACACACCCACAAACAAACACACAAACAAACAAAAACAAACACAGACAAAAAACGCACAAACACATAAATAAACAAACCAATACAAACACAAACACACACAATAAAACACGACCCTCCTCACGCACAAACACAAAAAACACAACCCTCCCCTCACACACACATAACGACATGGGGTACGGTAAATGTTACAAAGACTTGCATATCGTGAAAACCTGTTAGGAGTCTTTTTATATACGATCGCTAGATATCCGTTACGACAGGGAATGCATCCAAAGTTTGTACATCTCTACCCAGGTAACGATGTAGCATGACCGAAACAGAATGTAGTATCAACCCCTTCAGCCCCATTACCTATTTTTAAACTCTTCTCTCTAATGGCGTATTACTTTAACTTATTATTGCAACCTCCAGACGATTCAATTCGATGTCGGAAGGAATTCTAATAATCACGGGGTTATTGAAGGCTGTATCTAACCTCCCATGCTTGAAAAATCTCCCCTGACACGTTTAGAGACAGAATAATACGAGAAACACGTCACTGGACTGAAAGGATTAATTTTGAATCTTGCATCTCCAGTTGAATCTAATCACCTTAGGGGAGACATATCGAAACAAAGATTAGATACAGCAATCACTAACCAACCCCCTTCCACTACTAGAGGCTTTCCTGTTGTGGATAAGTCGTATGGAAGAGCAGGAATAATTTAATAAAACTTTACAAAAACGTCATTTCCTTGAAGGGGCTAAGAGCTGGTGATTCATTGGTTTCCTTCTGCTGCATAAAGTCATGAATCAGACGGCAGATGAATGAAATGATAAACTGAGTCATGGGTGTCCATTGCCTAGGAATCTATTCCAGAACTACTGAGAATCTATGGAAATATGTATATATTAAGTAAAAAAAAAACGCTGTTTTTGACGCTGAGTGGGGTTGTGCCTGTGTGTGTGTGTGTGTGTGTGTGTGTGTGTGTGTGTGTGTGTGTGTGTGTGTGTGTGTGTGTGTGTGTGTGTGTGTGTGTGTGTGTTTGTGTGTGTGTGTGTGTGTGTGTGTGTGTGTGTGTGTGTGTGTGTGTGTGTGTGTGTGTGTGTGTGTGTGTGTGTGTGTGAGAGAGAGAGAGAGAGAGAGAGAGACCCACCCATAGCTCTGCGTGATGATGATGGCACCCAGCATCCACACTCCCATGATCACCTGCAGTGAGAGTGCCCGGGGCTCCCACGGCAGCGCTGTGGACAGCACGGTCATGAGTAAAGCCATAACATGAACATATTAACTCAATCTCACACTTTAACTCATCTTCATTTTAAATTTTATTCAGTAACAATTATCTACCTATATCTGTATCTGTTTATGCAACCCCTCCTGCTTCTCCCTCCACAGACTTCAAACAAAGTCACGCGAGACCGCAACAACCGACAGTGATGAATTTATATTTAGCTACAGATCAGTACCATTAGTGTTAAATGATTCGGTTTTTACAAACCTGATTTTCGATGTCCATGGAGAGAGAAGCAGGAGAGGTGACAGAACTTTTGATACCGACTGTATATATGAACGCTACAGTCGGATTGTTTTCAGCTAAGGGAACTGCGCCACAAAAACTACTTGAATACTATGTCGTGGTTGCATGAAAGTCGACGAGTCTTAATATGAGACAGGGATGCATCTCACTGGTTACTAATCGAATCAACCTGCCAAGCTACTTGTTCTCGGCCATCAATCGAGCTGAAATGGGCTAGGGATTTTTGAAAGCGTAGAACAGTCGCATTTTAGTAATATCACTGCCTGGTTTGGTGAATACTTTAAGTCAGGGAAGAGGCAGTGGCCATATTATAAGTATCGTGGGAGGCTTCGTAGCAACTCTTCCTTAACGACTGATTCTCTTGCATGCTGCTTGTATAGTTTTAATATCGACATACTTTGTGTGTGTAATGTGGAGAATGAATTGCCAAGGAAGACGTGTTACGAAGGCTCTTATGCTACTTATAACACGGGGCACTCAAGTACCATACGTAACTGTTTGCTTAGGCAATTTAACACCGGTAAAGACATGACAAAGCGCTAACAATCGGAAGGACGTCACGGTTCATTCCAAGTCACCCCAGATCTTAAACTCAGCACGCTCAAGACGACGCTCTCAACCCAGGCGCCAGCAGGCAGGCAAACACACCCTGGGGTGGGATTCCCATTTATAAATACACGTACGATTAATCCCCTGTCATAACTATAACCCTCCCCCCGTTTCCCAGGAAGGACAAGGAATAGCTAGTGCAAAGGCTTCCCATGTCTTATGTTCCTCCTACAAAAAGCAATTATCTGTTACGTAAAGAAAATTATCATAGGTTATATCTTCTTTTGCAGGAAGAACAAGGAAAGAACAGTGCATTATGATCAATGTATCTGGTTCTTCCCATAAAAATAAATCTAAGTTACAAGGAATCGATCGTAAATATGTCTGAGAAACCATCCATGTTCTCGTGGGCCGAGGAAGCTCTCAAAAAATCTCTTCCTGACCATTTTTTTTTTTTTCTGTGTAAGTCACGTTAATGCTGTCGCGTACGATATTTATGCGAAGTGTGTCGGTATTTAACAATGGATAAATAATATTTGAGATTATGAAGGTCCAGTGTGAAAAATTTATCGCTTTGGAAGGGGTACAACTATCATCTTAACTTGGCTTTGATTTTCGTCCTTTTGCAGTTCCTTTCACATAGTTTAGTGGCAGAAAGACTATACAATTCTGCACCCTTTCCACTGCATCTCTTTGTGGCTAGCATCATATTCTAGTCCTAATATTTTGTTAAAATTCATCAGTCAATATGGAAAGACAGAATTTTAGACCAAGTTAAAGTGAAAAGAGTATAGAAAGCCTGGTAAGCTCACTAAGATTCATCCCCACCTCCCTGAAGGCATGTACCTTAGCCCGTGATGGCAGAGAGGTGGCAAATTTAGGCCAAGTTAAAGTGACAAGAGTATAGGAACCATGTTAAACCTATGAAAATAACCTCTTGGAGACACCCACCTTTGCCAGTGATGATGGCGATGGATGCGAGGACGTGGTCTGCCAGGTGAGGTCGCCCCACCCTGCCCACACAGTGACCCAGAGCCAGACTCACAGTCGTCACTGCAAACATGGCCCCGGCAACCCACCCCCATACGCCGCTCCTGTACCAACACACCACCGTATATATAGTTTATTTCTATATTCTGTCTGGAGAAGTATTGTCTGATACTCGTATGTCCATTCTTTCTTCCTTTCTGACAAAAATAATTTGCGTTGCAAAAACTTTTTATTCAGTGACATCGATCTTACCATCATGCATCACATCTCTTCTTAAAGGTTACTTCCTCAGAAACAAATACGGTCATGGGCCAATAGACCATGTTATTTATTAGTTGTTACGTATTACGTCTGTTAATGTATGCATTTGGATTGCTGGAATAATTTAACAGGATGCCAGACGTACGTGAATGGTGCGAGAAGGCCGAGTGGGTCCGGTGTGGGCGAGGGCCGGGCCTGCAGGATGCGGTAGCTCTGCAGGAAGAGCGGCTCGGTGAAGGCGATGGCTGTCATCCTCTCCTGAGTCATACCCAGCGGGCCTAGCAGAAGGTCCGCCTCCTGTTAATAGTCACTGGGTTTTAAGTCGGCTTTCCAATAATTCAGTCCTCTTATCTGATATAAAAAAGAACAGCCAAAAATTTTATTCCGCCTTTTGCTAAGTAGTCGGTTAATAACTCACCACAGGCTCAAAAGTCTAAATTATGGAGATAAGCCCTCGACTAATGGCTTCATGACGCCTGCCCACAACTTTTTTGCCAGATTTTACTTAGCTTATGAGGCATCCATCATTTTGAGGATATTACGGAATCAGGAGTCTCCTTTACCTAATAAAACAGGCGACCGCCGAAATTCGATGACTAAGTGAAATAACAATTCTCTGCGGGTCAAAATGATGCTGGGTAGATGTGTTCATATTTGTTCATTCATTTATCAACTTCTAACACTTGTCTGGCAGGTGGGACCTTCTCATGTAGCGGTGATTCGTCCAGTTTTAATTTCGTAATTGGTTACACCTTTCTGTCTGCCTTTCTGATCCCTGCATCTACTGTACTATGGACGCACACTCTGGTAACTCTAGGTCAGATGGAGTTATCGTCAAACCTTTTCTTACAAACAACAAAAGGCCGGTGAACACCTTTGTCTACCTCACCAATAATAACCTTCGCCTTCCGCACATTCACTCTCAAGGCCTGGATTTCATAACCTCCTTTCATTCCCCGATTTTTTCCACATAACCTTCCGCACTACCTAGGGTCAGTGCCGGATCATCTAGCATTATATTCGCACAACAACTTCCACGGCAATTCAAGCCCAGACCCCCACGACAATGCCTTAAACACCATGATAACATAACGGGTCTCACAACAGACCGTTATAGACGGGTACACTGTATATTGTGAACTCTTTACTCTCTGCTGTATTCAGTCTCACAAAGTTCAGACGCCATCATACATCGTTACTATACCGCATACTCTATCTTGCAAGTAAATGAAGCACATTTATAACGAAAAATACCCTCGAAAATATGCGTACATAGTTAGGCCTGTGCGGTAAAGCCAGGCTCCTGGGGGACTGAATGAATCAGTGTCTGGCCTATTTCACTGGGCATGTGTTGATAATTTCCCCTCTATCGTGTTCCTTCTTCCTTGCTTTCTGGAGTCTTCCTTACCCCATCCTGAGGTGGTAAAAACAAATGATGACGATGATGATGATGATGATGAACCAGCCACACTTGTATCCCCAGCTTTCTCAGTGCCCACTGTACTGGCTATCTGAGCATCCCACAAAATCCACAAAACCTTGATAGAGTCTTTTCTGCTATCGTAAGAACTCCTGCAATGTTTCTGTGTAAATGATAGCCACTCTCTCCAACCCAGTATTAATTCAAAGTCCACGTCATTTCATCACTTTCTCCCAAGTCATACTTTCCCAAATCCTCTCTCTTTGACTTTCATATACAGTTTAAGAGCTTCAGACCCCTACTGTTACCGTGCTGCCTTTAATATCATGCACATTCACACTTCATCTATCAACAGCCTGTGTCCATCACTTCCAGGTCACATTTCAGTGTGTCCCACTGACCCCTGGCGCTGCCTACACTATTCCCTGCATTCTCTTTCACGTTGCACAGTTCAGCGTGAAGTGCATCCCATACCTTAACGTTCTGATTCCTTCGCCCCCTCTGTTCTTCTAGGATCATACATTCATTTCTTTTTCTTTTCATTATTTTTTCATAGTATACTATCATGAGGAAGAAACATTATATCAGGATAAATCTGTTCAGCATGGGAGTTGGGGTGCTGTACGGTTCTCAGAGGTTTTTGCATTTTGAGTGTCAGCAGCCTTCAGACAAGGTTTTGCCAAGGTAATACCGTAGAGTCAACAGCGAAATATCGTAAATCACAAGAATGGCAGCATGAGGAGGGAGGCTACGTGGCTCGTGTGAATAAACACTGAACAAAGAATATTCATTATGACCTACGCCAACAAAGATGGAGAAGGATATGGATTCATCTCTGTTTGTCGGTGTTTGTTAGCCAGTTAGTTTGTCCACAAGATATATCAAAAAGTTATAAATGAGTTTCAGTGATATTTTGTGGATAGGCCTACGTGGGTCATGGGCCAAAGAAGAATTGATTAAATTTTGGTGGTGATCTGAGTTCGAGTCCCAGTTCAGGACTTTTTTTTCTTTTGTTTGTTTGTCCACAAGATAGTTAAAAAAGTGTATGGGTAAATTTCAGTTAAATTTTGTGGATATGTGGGTCAAGGGCAAAGGAAAAGCTGTTTAAATTTTGATGGTGATCTGAGCTGTCTGGTATAGGCGTTAACGGGGGTATGGCTCTGAGTGTGTCTAACTTAAGAAGTGTAATAAACACAAAGACTGTTATGCAGGCCTCTAGTGTGCATAAAATATAGTTTGCATGAAGACTCAGTGTGCAAAAAGTAGAGTGTTCTTATATTATGTGTGCATAAGGTATGGTGTGCATAAAGTACGGTATAGTGTGTACAGTGTATCGTGAGCATATAGTGTGCATAAAGTATAGTGTGCATACAGTGTACATAAAATATCAGTGTGAGCCAGCCAGCCGCCTCACCCCTCGCAGCGTCATGCCTATTATGCCGTTCCAGGTCCCGTCCGGCTGAGGCGCCCCGAAGAGTCCATCGCCCTGCACCAGCGTGTACCTGTGGGGCAGGAAGGGCAGTTGATTTATTTATTATTTTATTTATTTATTTATTTATTTATTTATAATAATAATAATAATAATAATAATAATTATTATTATTATTATTATTATTATTGATTATGATTATTATATCTTCCTTTTCGCCAACTCTCTCTCTCTCTCTCTCTCTCTCTCTCTCATCCTACCAGTTGTTTTAAGATGTTGGCGCAGAAGTATATCCAGTCCTTTTCTGCCCCATCAGAAGCGTAGGGGCCCGGGACTAAGCTGCTGAGTCCCGACACTGGCGTGGGTGACCAGCCTCGCTCGCCCCAGAATGGTTTTAGTTGAACAATGAACCCCAACCACTCCTGGGATTTTAACCCTTGGAAGCCCCATCCTTCTGGAACGTCTCTAAACCGCCAGCTATATGGTTACCACTTAGCGTAGTAAATGGTTTCCTGGGTTACAGTAAATGTGTTGATTGCTATTCAGTGCGCAGTATGGAGCGCATCATAAAACTCGCAGGAGGGGCGGAGGTCAGGAATGTCACTCCGGAGATGGGGAGGACCAACTCAAGATCTACTTGTAAAGAACATCAGCTTCTCTTCCACTTTTGCTCTGGGTCCTCCCTTTTATTTTTTTTTTTTATATATATAGGCTAGTCGTCATCTGCACACTTCTCACCCAGCTTCCTGTGTTCACAATGGGTGGCGTGTCTAAGGTCCCGTCCACACGAGCGGGCACTGCCAGCTGATAGTGCCCGCTGAGTGGATATCCCTCGCTTTTTTAGCAGGGTTTCCAGATCGAGATGTCCCCGGCGGCCGTTGGCTACATACAGGCCATCAGCCCAGTAGGTAGTGCCTCAACAACAGGCAGGGCATTTCGATGGTTTGCCCTTGGTTTCCCTGCTTATGACGTCATCTACACTCGTGCGCGCCACCCACCCTCTAAACGTGTGAACTGGAACGTGATTTGGTAACAATGTTTGCCCGTCGGGCACTGCCCGCTCGTATGGACGGGACCTAAAACGAAGCTCATTTGATTTCAATGAGGGCATGAATCAGTGGGAAAAGGAGGTTCTTGGAGACAATTTACCTACTTCCATGCTGCACGAGGCACGACGTTCCTTACAATTCAAGTACTGGACGAAAGAACTGCCACATTCCAATGCCAATATATTGAGAGGTGACTTCGAAACCCCGATTTCTCGCCCTTTTAGTAAATTTTTATGATACATATGCAATACTTGAGTAATATTCTTCCATCCGCTTTCCTAATTAAGATATACACGTTATTCTGGGTGAAAAAGTATAGGTTTGGGAATCAACTAGAAAGAATGACACAACAAATGCCAAGGAGTAAAAGGGCTTTTGTGGTCGATGATTTTACTGGAAAATTTGATACAGGTGCTGTTACTGATTTTAAGGGTGATTTTATTGTGCCAGGGGAAAATGATAAGGGATGATGTTCAAAGTCATGGCTTATACAAAGAGAAGTAAATAAAAAAAATGGTACTGAGAGACTGCATGAATGTTGAAACCTATTTATGTACCTGGAGAATGAGAGACTGACTAGGAGGGTGGATGTCAATGATATTAAGAGAGGGAAGGAGAGGAGGATGCTGAGAATCATATGGAGGTATGGGGTGGAGAGATATACAGGAGAGAGGGTGAGCTAGAGAGAGTGCAACCAGATGGCGCAGGGCTGGATGACATGAAGTTGATTAGTCTGTGACCCATCATCTGGGGATACAAAGACAGATAGAGAGATAGAAAGAAATAGACAAACAGATGGACAATCTAACACACAGGCAGGCAGGCAGGCAGACAAAGAGAGAGAGAGAGAGAGAGAGAGAATGCCTGGGTGTATCATTGGTATGAGAACTGTGACAGGAGAGTATATGAACAAGTGACTTTAATATGTAAGGAGAAATTTAATCCTCATCCTATGACGTGCCAGACTGAATTATTCCAGCGATGTCCAGGCGATTTTATTTAGCTTTGGTTTAATCTTTTCTGGTGAAGGAGTAAGTGAAGGCTAAATCTACTCCCTCCAGTTAGAAAACTCCCTCTAAAGCTGAATAAAATCATTGCCGGGAGATAGCAAAACCGAAAAAAAAACAACAACAACGGATTGTTAAAAAAAAAAAAAAAAAAAACGAGCATGGGAAAAAAGGCTGAGGGATACTTAAAGTGAAAGATTCGAAATGGAAAAAAGGGAAAATAAAATAACTTGCAGATGAATGTAAGCAAAAGATACAGGAGAAGCTTGCGGGTATAAACTCAGACCGGATGAACTTAGTAAACCCGTGGAAAACATGCAAAGAAAGTATTAGTTAGGGATGCTAAAAATGTACCGAAAGGGTGACGGGCGGTAAGAAAGGAACAGTATAGTGGAGTGTGAAAACAGAATAAGTAACAATAAGAGAAGAGAAGGAAGTGCATTTGGCGGCTGCAGGAGAGGGACTCGAATTAAAAAAGAAAAAAGAAAGAAAGAATATGCTGAGAACAAGAAGTGTGTAAATGGGTGAGAGATGGAAAGGAAATGAATGGATGAATTTTGAAGAAAAAATAATGCAAAATTCTCTGAAAGAAGGAAGCTGTTTTGGAAAGAGGGGCTGTTGTAGGACAAAAGCCTTCCTGCTTCTCTATCCTTATTTTTCACTCGTAGACTAATTTATTTATAGCTTACGCTTTAATAAACAGCCTGGAAAAGGGCCGACAGGCCTGCTGCTGTTCCTTGGCATCATCACATTATTTCTATCTTCCTTGAACACATTCACCCCCTGTCCCTTAACACACACTCCAATCACACTTTTAACACTGCACTGTCTTTTTATTTTTTTATTTATTTATTTATTTATTTTTTTTTTTGCCTATTCACTATTGGGGCAGCCACACGAACCTGTGTAGCTTTACCGAGTCCTGGACGGATATGGGTCGAAGGTTCAATGATCTTTTGGGTATTGCTGTTTAAGACAGGAATCCTGGGCCACACCACCCTCTTGCTTTTTTTTTTTTTTTTTCCTGGATGATGTGTTGGGTAAATGTGATTAGTGTCCTCCAACCCCAGGGATAACTGCATTATTTAGAGACAGATCAGAAATCTGTATGAAGATCTGTGTGTTAATCTTACCGTGAACTTGGCGTCTGTGAATTTTTAACTGGTCACTCCGTTTCCCTAAGAATGAATGGCTTTGCGGATGGTTTTCAGACTTGGAACCACACTTTGCAATAAGTAACTTAATGCATGATTACTCCCCGATCGGTGGTACCTGATAATGTCCAATAAGCTCTTAAACTACGTTTCCGACTACTGAAATACTTCAAAAATGAAATTTTCACATACTCGTATTCAGAAGCTAATGCTGCTACATCAACATGAAACCTGTCATTTGTTTGCCCTAACTCGGCAGAAATTGAGGATTTTCATTTTGAAGCTATTTCCTGTCACGCGGTGGCAAAATATAGCATTACTGCGGCTCTACATCCTTTCCATACAATTTCCTCGTGTCTAGCACCATATTTTAGTGTTAGTCTTGCTACAGCTTAGCATTCAAGAAAGAGATACGGCAAATTTTTGTCAGGTTCAAGTGATGGGAGTATTGTGAGTGGTAACATGAAGCTGAGTGAAGCAATGAGACGTGGATCAGATTAACAGTAGAATTTGATACTTGTCACGTAAAAATGCTATGGAAAGGATGAAAAGCCGTAGCACTGTTTAATTTTGCCAATGATCTACATGAAATAAGCTCGAGCATACGAAAATCTGGGCCAGGTTAAAATGAACCGGCTATATTAGATAGCATACTGGCGTGAAACTGAGTGAAGCAACGAGGACGTGGCGTATTGCCGTATTCTGTCATCGTACACCCTCTCAAAAAATTTTCAGCACCCCTTGCTCTGATACCCTTCGCAACGATTACTGTTACAGACGGCGTGAATACGTGGTGTGGTTGGTACCCCTGTACCTCTCTACCTCTTCCAATGGATTTCATCATTAGCAGACGAACTGACACACACCAGCAACACAGGCTAGGGATATCAACCACGCACCATAATTCAGGAGTTGATTCAGAATGCTTCGTGTGGTGTGGCATAATGCAAGGTAAAGAGAAGAGTATACTGAGAGGTAAGTACAGCAACCCCAAGCCGCGCAGATTCTGTGACGTCAAAGTTAATAAGAGAGAGAGAGAAGTGGGGTGGTGGAAGAAAACGGGAGCTTGACAGAAAACCATCTGTATGTATGGTATGCTTTTGTATTATGAATGTTCACACAGGTCGCTACTCAACACACTCACACAGTAATGGAACTTACTTGTTAAACTCGGTAGTTGAAGAGTAGGCACTGCTCCTTTCTTGAATTTCCTTTGTCCAGGAGGCACTGGTAAACCAAGCAATTCATACTTAAGGTTGCGTTCAAAGGCAGTACTCTCAAAATGACGGCTGCATTCAAAACCAGATGACCGATTTTTCTTTGTCACATAATTCAATCCATTTTTTTCTAATTTCTTCATCTTTCGGCAGTGCATGAAAATGTATTCTCTTGTCACCTTTCACATGAATGGATTTGCATCCACGAACTATACAAATTGTTGGCATGTTCACAAAATTATCTGTATTGCCATAGCCACCCCTAAAAACAGAAAACAGAGTACCTATTTACAGGCAGGTGTGTGTGTGACTGGCGTGTGTTGAGCAGGATGAGCTGCAGTCTGTATTAACTATGACGTCATGCGCAGACCGAGACGCATTTTAGCTCTCCCCTCACCCCCCCATGAAACTACCTTTCATTCTCTTTACCTAGGCATAATGTATCGTGCCGTAAGGGTGCCGAAAAAATTTTTATGGCCTGTAATTCGTGAAATAAGTTACAGAGGGACAAAAATCTGGAATAGTTTAAGGCGCGGCAGCGAGGGTGTAGATTTCGATCTTATTCTTTTTATACAATTATTTGAAACAAGCTGCAGAAGGACGAAAATCTGGACCACGTTAAAAAGGCGAACAAACTACAATGAGGTACAGAGGGCGTAGTGATGGAGTAGGCCTATTGTCTTATTCTGATACCGAACTACATGAAGCAAGCTCCAACATACGAAAATCTGGGTCGTAAAGGTGAACAGACTATAATTAAATACTGACGTGAAGTTGAGTGAATCAGCGAGGGCGTGGAGTAGCTTGACTGATGGCCCTGTGACGACGGTGGCGCCGCTCTGGTCTCTGCTAACCTGTGTGAACGGCTGCCACTCCTCCACCGCTACGCGCAGATGTACCCCGCCGGAGAACCTGCCTCATAAACCATAAACATTTGGGCTGTGTTACTGGTAGTTTTGGAGATTCCGTTTCATATCTTCCTTACCAATTTATTCTGCACCATATATCTCAGTATCGCCCCTATTAATGATGCACCTTTTGTTGCGAATAAAACATAACGTAAAAGAAAGTGTTAAGATGTAATAATACAAAATTAATCGCCGAGAAGAGGTGCTACGAAATCACTTATTTCACTTCTCATATTGCCCGTATGTACAGGAAGGCGAGTAGTGGTGAACAACAGTATTCTAACATCATCATGTCATTTTATCATCATCATCATCATCATCGGTTATTCAATCATCATCTCTTCTTGTCATTATTATCATCATCTGTAACTTTATCATCATCATCATCATTCTGTCATCCTACCATAAGCATCATTAGTCTATTATTATTATTATTATTATTATTATTATCACTGCTATAATCACATTTACTGAATGCCCCACTATTATGTGGGGTGGCAACTAATGCAGACAGTATCAATTAAATTTTTCATCAGAGCCATCTTTATCAATCCGTAAGAGGTTTACTACTAGGCAAAATCTTAGAGGGACAGTGACAGCCAGAATGAGTCCTTCGCCATGCTGGAGAAATGTTGACATGTCTGTTTGTGTGTTTGAGGGTCGTATTTTATGTGGTTTTTGAGATTTTGTAACACCTCTTCTTTAATGTTTATTCTGGCCAGGACACCTCAGTAATCTCTTGTGTTATTGATGTACACTAAGTAAATATTAAACTGATACAAATAACAAAGAAAGCAAGTTCAAGTGGAATTTGCTGGATAAATTGCTAAGGATGAGTTGCTAGTAAGCCTCCCGTGGCACTTACACGAGTAATACGGCCCTGAATCTGTACAGGGTGGCCTTTAAATAGTGCTACAGTAGAAACTCATGTTAGAGTATCTTTACGTGTTGCAGGGACGGCTCACTCGGCTGGTGTGGGCATGGGTTTGACACTGGAAGTAGGAATGAGTAATGATGCAGGGCAGATACTGATAATACTGGCTGAGCCGGCCTGGAAGTTCGTTCGTTCGTTTACAGATTTCCTGCACCTACTGTATAGTGCAGGCCGGGCCATACATTAGCCCGGTCAGTGGGGTATGGGCTGACTCGAAAAATAGTAAGGCGGAAGACAAGGCCTGGGGATTGCCCAGCACACACGCCCTGTCTTTTGGCTGGCTTAGTGGTGTGTGTGCCGGCCTGGAAGTGGGGCGTTATATATATAGGCTATCCTTTACCGGGCTAATGGATGGCCCGGCCTGCACTATAAGTGCAGAAAACTTTAAAGGAACGAACGGCTATTATGCAAGTGCCCTCGGTATCAACGGAAAGGCTGCCAACACGTGCTTACCCTCTCAGTCCCCATTTCACTCTTGCTATTTCCAGATTATTTTTCACCAACTTTTCGAACTGGAGGGGTTAAATATGAAGCCTTCATTAATTTAATTCCTTGGGGGCTTCCGTACGCTGAATAAATAAATTAATCTCGTAGTAGATAAAACAACACAGAAATAGCACCATTGGACTGAAGGACTTAACTACCACTAATCAAATCTGCATAACTGCAGTAGCTTTCTCATTATGCGGGATGGTCTGCACATAGCACTCCACTAGAGACTCAAGCGACTTAGATTAACAAAACACTTTGTATACTTCCAATCACAGGTGAAATTATATATATATATATATATATATATATATATATATATATATATATATATATATATATATGTGTGTGTGTGTGTGTGTGTGTGTGTGTGAAACCTGCTGAACACCTTTGCTCCGATGACGTATATAGTGTTTTAGTTTTTTCTTGCTAACTCTAACATCGCTTAACATAGAGGACTTGTTTCGAGTGGAGTGGCTAGATACAGCCTTCATTAACTAGTCTGCTGTTAGAGATTCCTTCTAAACAAAACCATCTGGCGGTAACCTTAGGAAAATGCAAACAAACGCCTTCGTTTCCCTCGTGCCCTGCGTCGCGCAATGAAACCATCATTGGTACGGAGAGGGGGGGAGGTAAAGAAATGGGCGTGGTGAGCAAAGCAATGGGTGGGATGGGCTGGAATGCTGATGGCGGTGGAGCTGGAACAGGAAACCAAGCCTGACCACAACGCAAATTTCTAATGTGCATTTTTTGGATAACCGGTGTGTGGTACAGTCAGATGCAGAAGTTCTTTCACCTTCTTGCCTCTTTTCCTCATTGCTGGATGTACAGACGTTTGTGTAAAGTTAGTGAACAAAGGAGCATATCATCACTCACAAAGGAATGATAAAATGTACCTCACTCTACTTGGGTCATATTCAAGCGCCTATGAAACCAGAGATGAAAGAGAGGCTGAAGAGGCAAAAGGACTTTGGGATTTGCCAGTACAGCCTTTGGCACCAGGATTCTTGGGATCTTTATCTTTCTTTCAAGGCAACCAGAGCAAAGAGGTGGGAAGCAGGGAGGCGGCAAAGTGGCAGATGGGGCGGGAAAGAATCCTACTCATAATAAAAGCAAAACAAACCAGGCTTAAAAAGCTTAAGCAGAAACAGACAACAGAAATAACAAATTCGTCATGATATATACATTTTTCAGACCATACCATTTCCCTCTGGTCCTTGCGTCCACCCTCAAAGGCTCTTCTCCCACTCTCCCTAGTTAAAGGATCCCCCCCCCCCAGGGTTGAGAATCATCGTGTTAATGAGACAGATCAGGAGAGATGATGTTATGAGGAGTATACGGCTACAGAAGAGATGATGTTTGAGTGATGATGTTATAAGCTCCTATACTCTTTCCACCTTAACTTGCCCGATATTTTCGTTTTTTTTATTTTTTATTATTATTACTATTATTTCTTGTAGCTCAGTGGCAGAAAAAGACAGTGCTACAACTCGGCATCCATTCATAGCACTTGTTTGTGATTAGTTTCATATTCTGGTATTAATCTAATGTTACAACTCAGCATTTAGGGTGGAGTGATGTAAATTTTAGGCCAGGCTAGAGTAAAAAGAGTATTGCAACTCACTTGAAAGCCAGCTGATTGTCAGAGTGTGCCAGCTGCCGCAGCCCCTCCCTGGCCAGCGGGTACCACCGGGGCTCCACCATACCGCCCCACCCCGACCAGCACATACGCCTCCAAACACACACAAAAAAACACCCTTCCTTAACTCCTGCAACAGAGACAACAAAACAAACTCTAAATTCTGAGGCGTATACTCTCTGGAAATAGAGTTCATAACATTTATTCGTTAGTTAGATGGGCTGTATTTATTTTATTTATTCAATTATTTATCTATTTTTTACGTCGGCATAGTTTGCACCAGTAACCTACCTTAGTAATGTGTATATCATGTGTATATATTTTCAGCACTGACATAGCGTGCATCAGTAACATACAAAAGGATATCCAAGTAAAACCGGACAAAATAAACGGGTGTTGCCTGTTGACTGCATAAAGGTCTGGCCGTGACTCAGTTTTCCAGCAGAAGGCGACCTGCAGAATAGTTTCATATCCAGGTCCCTAGGTGAACAGGGAAACAAAATGAGTCCACCAGTATCCACAGACCGGAGAACTAAAGTCAGGTTCTTCGATCCGCGAACTGGACGTGCTGACCAGTGCACCAGCATCGGTTCCCCATGACTCCAGTATTAAGATCAAGATGATACCATCTGGTAGTAGGTGGCGGTGACTGTCATCCAGTCACATATTGTTGTGTTGCCTACGCCTTCCTTAGGTGACTCTACACTGAGTGACAGCCCTAATGGTTTCCTGTAACACAGGAAATCATTTACAACGCTGGGTGGCAATCATATAATCAAATAACGGCACGATATGGAGCCTACTATTGTGCTCCTGTTAATTGAACGGAGAGACGCAAATGCGGCGTCCATCCAGCAACCAAACCTCCACACTTCCCCATACCTCGCTGTGGAGAGGCACTCTCCACCGCAAGGAAGCATCAGTTCACTGCATGGGATGGTCTGCAGGGGAGACTGATTGCCTGCGGTTGAAGGGTTTGTTCGGCCAGACAGACGGGTTGATCTACCACTACTTCTACTGCCACTACTACTACTACTACTACTGCTACTATCGTTTGGTTAATTCTTCCTATCACCTGAAGATTTAATGACTAACCCCTTCAGGTCGATGACACACTTTCAATTTTATTTACATCTCCAGACAATTTGATTAAGCTCATGTCTTTCAGAAGTTGAGAGGTCTTTTCTAAGCCGGATAAAATGGTATGGAAGTGGCAAGAACGATACACTGAATACGTTATCGGACTGAATGTGTTAAAAGTAACTCCTACTATGAAGATTCCCCTACGCCAAAAAATACAATACAATAAAAATAAAATAAAATAGAACAATAAGATTCATGTCTCTCCAGTCAGGATTAGAGGATGAACAGAAACTATGGCTTAGTAGTAGTAGTAGTAGTAGTAGTAGCAGTAGCAGTAGTAGCAGTAGTAGTAGTAGTAGTAGTAGTAGCAGTAGTAGCAGTAGCAGTAGTAGCAGTAGCAGTAGTAGTAGTAGCAGTAGTAGTAGTAGTAGTAGTAGTAGTAGCAGTAGTAGTAGCAGTAGTAATAGTTGTTGTTGTTATTGTTATTGTTGTTACTGTTGTTGTTGTACTCCCAGGTTCGTCCGAAATGTGAACCGGGCTGACTGCAGGCTTAAGTTCACCTGCAATTCACCATCCTCTTTGTGGGGGATAGGAAAGCAGCTGAAGGAAGCTTGCATAACCAGGCAGTTGAGCGACCTGGCTGTGTCGGTGCCACCACATGAAGGCGTCCCTCTCCAGCACCAACTATGGTTTACGAGTACATAATTCCTGCAAAATCCCACGTGCAGTAGAGTCAGGCAGTACCGGGGAAGGACTGAGCCGCACCCTCTGATCCACACTAACCTTAATTAGTTAACTAATTTTCGTTTCACGGTCAGTCACTATCTCTTCTATCCAATCTATATTCTTTGCTGCCTACATATTTTCGCAAACTTTGGTGGTGATTTGAGACGAGGACGTGAAACTTAGTACACTGCACATCATAGTATCAGAATCATCATCATCATCATCATCAATGATCCTTAATCTACTAAGCTACACATACTGAATAATAAAGTGTGTTTTCAGAAGTCACCATAGTACATGTCTGTCTGACTCAACTTCTGCCCATTGCTGTACCATATGTGGATTCCTTTACCTATATTGCACCAGTGATACCCTTATACATGTTTCTGTAGCCACCATGTACTTTTGTAAATAATGCGTAATATCACGATACTGAGGGTGCTATATAGAAATACAGGGTGTCCTGGGAAATATGTGAGAAGCTGCAGTTTATTTTGGGTTGATTTTGAGTAATAACACAGGTCCAGGTCTCAGCCGTTACCGTTCTACAGTTACTTGTAACCATTTGGGCGAATATGATCTGCTTTATTCACCCTTAACATCATCAGTAACTGTATCTCCGTAACGGCTGATAATTTGATCCACGGTGAAACAGCATTTATTACCCAAAATAGCCCACGAATACCTCTTGTTTCCCAGGCATTTCGTCATCAGGAGGACAAAGGAGCGTTCGGCTTGTGGCTGCGTCGGATGAAAGACAGGAAGCTTAACCCCTTCATTCAGTCCGGTGAGGTATTTCTTATCGTATTCTTGCTATCTTCAGATGGTCTTATTCAGCTTTAAGGGGAATTTCCGGACTGGAGGAGTTAGCTACAGCCTTCAGTAATTCCTTCTGTTTGAGTTCTGTTGTTCTTGGATAGGTCACTTCAGATAGGTAAAATACAATAATATACATGTAATAAATCATCGTAGTTAAGTGGTTAAAACCCGAATAGTCTAGCCAAGAGTATAGGCAAATATCTGGCCACCTTTTGTTCTGGAGGTCAAGCAGTCCACCTCAACATACCGAGAGTGAGCTAGGCCAGCATTCTCTTCAGCTTAGGAAGCTTTCTGCCACCTCTTCTTTAGCCTATATATTTTGCATATTACACCTTAATATCTTCTATGGCTTTTATAGTTCTTTGTTAAATAATTGTACTTGTTGTGTATACATACACAACAACATAATTTGCTCTCAAATTCCTGAACTTGAGCGTTCAGAATTCTCTACACTCTGGCTTTGGTTGTCTTGTCATTCTTTGACTGTCTTTGCTGTTTACTTATTTCCTAATTCTGCTGACTATGCAAATCTTTTTGACTATCTTATTTCCAAAATGGAACACATTCTTTCCATTCCTCCCTTTTCTGAAGTGTCCATACTGGGTGATTTCAATACTCACCGCCACCTTTGGCTCTGGTTACCATTTTACTGCCCAGCCTATTAAACGAGACTATCTCTTCTCTATCTTAAATGACCTAATGCAGATTGTAATGGACCCTACTCACCCTGACCGCCTTGGAGCTACTTCCAGCATTTCTGATTATCCATCTGCTTACCCTGTCAATCGTTCTCTCCTATGGGCTCCTCCAGTCACAATCTTTTCTCCTTAGTCCGTCCTATCTCTCCAATGAGGCCCAAGAAGTGCTGCCTATGGTGTTTTGGTGCTGCTTATTTGGAGACACTCAGTCACTACTTCTTTGGTTTTTACCTGGAATGATTATAGTTTCCATGGCCGAGAGCCATCTGAGTGTGTTTCTTGCATAATGGAGGTTATCCTCTCAGGCATGGAAACATACATTCATTTTTTCCATCCTTTGAGTACTGAAAAAAAAAAAAACTTTTTTTTTTAATTCACTCATGTTCTAATGCTATCCACAGCATAGAGGTGGCATACAAAAGGTACTGGCATGCTGTCTTCTTCTTTTTATTTATTTACTTATTTATTTTTTGCTAAAAGCAATTTCATTCTCTTTACATACTCTGAATTCTTCAAATTCTTTTCACTCACTCTAGCAACTTGCCAAAAATCTTTCTAATAACTTTACTTTCTCCTCCATCCCTCCTCTTTTCCATTCTGTTGATACTGTAGCTGTTTCTTCTACTGAGAAGACAGAACTCTTTGCCCAGACTTTCTCCTCTAATTCTACTTTTGACGATTCCTTTGCTGCCCCTTAATCTCTATCTCCCTCTGACTTACTTATGCCTGTTTATAGAATTTCTTCAAAATGTGTACTTTCGACCCTCACTGGCATCAGTATTAATAAGTAGCACGGACCTGATGAGGTACCTCCTCTTGTTCTAAAAAATCTGTGTTTCTGTGCTGACACCCTGCCTAGGGAAACTTTCGCCTTTGTCTGTCAATTTGCACCTTTCCTTCTTGCAGGATATTTGCTCTCTTTCAGCTGTCCCAAAGAAGAGTGACTGATCCAAACCCTCTAACTATTGTCTAATTGTTTTCATACCTTGTATTTCTAAAGTAGTCAAAACTATAATTAAAAATATTGAACACCTATCGCATCAAAACCTTCTTCCTGACCGCCAGTATGGGTTCTTCCGGGGATGCTCCACCAATGATCTTCTCACCTTCCTTTCTGAATCTAGGTCATCTGCTTCTTGAGAGTCTGGCAAAACCTTTGTCATCGCACTTGACATTTCACAGGCTTTCGACCGAATCTGGCACAAATCTTTAATCTCCAAATTGCCCTCATACGGTTTCTATCCTTCTGTCTGTGTCTTCATCTCAAGCTTTCTCTCTGGTCATTCTATGGTTGCTGTTGTAAATGGTCACTGTTCCTCATCTACAACTATCAACAGTGGTGTTTCTCAGGGTTCTGTCTTGTCACCAGCTCTCTACCTTTTGATCTGGAGTGGGCTGAACTGCAGATATACAGTCCCATCCACTCATTTACTGATGGCTTCATTCTTCACATTTCTACTCGTTTCTCTCAGCCTCCATCACAGCGGTGCGTCGGCAATCATGAGGTCAAGTTCTGGCACACTTAATATCTGACCTGGCCATCATATCTGCGTGAGGTAAGAAGGACGTTGCATCTAAAACTCCGTTCCTACATCTTTTGATTCATCCAAATCTCCTACAGAAATATTCCTTATTATCACATAACTCGGTCCTTCATCATGTTTTAATATCTCTGATGTTCCTTTTTCTCGGGATCTATCATAGAAAAATCACTATACCTCCCTAGCAAAATCTGTGTCCAAGAGATGAAGTGTGCTAAGCTGACTCCATGTTTCACAGGTGTTGATGTTATACAGGGTTTTTTTGTCAGTGTGGGATATACTCTTAACTCGCATGCGGAGGAGTGGGGGGGAGGGCTTACCACACACAACTCTTCTAAACAGGATGGAATTAAAGGCTTTTCGTCTCATCAGCTCCCCTCCATTTACCGACTCCCTTCAACCCTCTTTCTTTCCCTGCACTATTGCATCTTTTTCTCTTTAGTATCGCTACTTCGTTGGTCATGTTCTGAAATGTCTGCTTGCATCCCTCCTCCACCGTCTGGCAATACTCGTACACTGTCACTCCTTTTCTGTCCATCTCTCTAATGCAAGAGCTAACCGATGCTCTCAGTCATTCATGTGTGCAACAGGTCAACTCTGGAATTGTCTTTCTCAGTCTATATTTCCCCCAGCCTATGAATCACAGTCTTTAAAACGCAATGTGTCATCTCAAGATGAACGGATCTTGATTTTTGTTTGTTCACTTTTTCTTAGTAGGGGCAAATTTGCGGGCCCATAGCTTATGGGTCTTTCTTGTTTGCATTAAAAAATGGAGTAGAGATTATACTTGTGCATAACAATGTGCGATATGCTGATTTAAAGTGATACGGAAGAGTGCAAGGGAGCCCCGACACTGATGTGCAGTCTCCAGAATTAAACATCGCCACTTGCACACTAATACCGACAACCTAAACTGTAATATGCTAGGGATAAAATGCCGAGAACAAGGTGTGGTTGTCCTAACAGGGGCGTTTTCAGGAGTGGAGAGAGGACCTTGAGGACGATCCTATACACATCACCCACCGAGTACGGTGGCGTAATCTCCCAATGGATAAAAAAAAAAAAAAATAATAATAAAAAAGCTTGAAGTGAACAAAAGTTTTTAGAGATGGCAAAACTTTAGCACAAAAAGCGTCACCGCACTGGTGGGGTTAACAGGTTGGAATAGGGAAACGCTTAACATCTTCACCTCCATGGTGTTTTATTTCCTTTGTCTTTGTAATCTTTCTTCTTTTTCTTTTTTCTTTTTTCTTTTTTTTAATCAAGTTACCAGCGGACAATTTCAGTTAACGATGTTATTCAACATTATGTATGAAGGATTAACTAAGGCTTTATCTAACTTATACAGCTCGAAAAGTCTCTCCTAAAACTAATATAATTGTCAGGATACGCAAGAATAAAAACATTGTCTTCGAGTTGGAGGAATAGGTAATTTTCTCGTTTCAGCCTATATTCAATTTGGCGATGACTATTATGGTTCCCTCCCATTTTTAAGTGATTCGTTTGATTTTTACCTTCATTTCCGTCAGAAATTACTTTTATTATATATTTATTTATATATATTTTTAGCTGTGCCCCCCTCCTACGTGGGCAGGCAGCATCTCGTACGGTGACTGGCTGAATAAATGGCCTGACTCGTTCTGGTCGAACCCTGGATAATAGTGTTACATCTCCGTTTTTAAATATCACAGAAGAAAAAGCGTCTGCACATGTAAGATCTAATTACAGAACACCCGTAAAATACCACAGCAATTACAGGCTGAAACGGGAAAAATACCAAGGCGTTAATGGACTAAATGAAGTGATAAAAGTGCGTTTCACCAAAGAAAGCCGTAACCTTTGAATCCAGTGACTCTTTAAAAACATTCTATACTTGCTAGTTACAGACCACTTTCATTCAACTTAAAGCACACCTCTAGCAGTGAAGCGGTTAATGAACGTTACATTTACCTCCTCTAGTCACAAGGTCTCTCCTATGCTGAATAAAATCATCTGACTGCTGCTAGAGTTAAATAAAAAGGCCGGCACCGGACTAATGATGTTAACTGGCGTGTTGATTCATAGACTTACGATCATTCTCCTGTCGTATTACCAGGAAGGACTGGAAATGGAAGAAAAAAAAAAGATGGATTGTCTCATTCTTCCGACAAAGTTGAATCGCAAGAGGATGATCATCGTAAGTAATTTTGTGAGTCTCAGGTCAACACTCTCTTCTTATTTATTATTATTATTATTTTTTTAAGTGGAGTAATTAATGCATAACGAACACTCAGATATTTACTTCATTAATTTTACCTACAAAGACTGGACTGCAGAGCTGGTGAAATATATCGTTAAACATTTACCTTCTGAAACATGACAACACCTGAAGAAATATTTACTTATTTACCTACTGAAATTTGGTTGCCAAGCTGATGAATTGCGACTCTTTACTTATTCATTAGCCTACCGAAACTTGATGGTAGTGCGTCTTAAATACTTCCTTACACATTTACCCACTGAAACTTGATTGTACTGCTGATGAAATAAGTCCCTACTCATTTACCTACTGAAACTTGATTGCAGAGCTTCTTAAAGATTTCCTTATTAACTTACGAAATAAGTCCCTACTCATTTACCTACTGAAACTTGATTGCAGAGCTACTTAAAGATTTCCTTATTAACTTACCTGCTGGAACTTCACTGTAAAACTGTCTAGATATTTCGTTATTTATTTACCTTCTGAAACTTGCTTGTATACAGCCGATGAATTATGTCCCTGTTCATTAACCTACTGAAACCTGATTGCAGAGCTGATTAAATATTTTTTTATGCATTTACCTCCAGAAATTTGACTGTAATGCTGATGAAACATTCCCTTATTAATACTCTTACCTCAGCCGCAGCACAGCTACATGGAGCAGCAGGTCTCGTTGACTGTTGCCGAGGCCGTTGCCTAGACTCGTAGTCTCGTTAGCTAAGGAGGCCCACTAACTAACACCTTTTTCTTACTGGAATGATAGTTCATAGAGAACTTTGATAGTCTCTTGTCTTATTTCAGTGCAGTCTGTGACGATAAATAAAATAATATGCATAACAGAGAGGAATATTAATGTGTGATATGTAAAATAAATCTCCAAGTGACAGGTGCTGAAGCTTACTATATCCAACAAGCAGAGAGGTAGTGAGAGCATCAACAATGAGCCGTATTGATGGTCGTTTAGGAGATTTCGTAACGCCTTGTTTTTTAGCGATATTTTTTGGCTTATGACATTTTTATCCTCTTGCACGTTACTGAAGCAAAGAATGTCAACACTAGGGATATACAAGTAACAAAAGAAAAATATTAACTCTTAAAATGCATACAAAATCGCTAAGGCAATGTGCTACGAAGTCTCCTATGTCACCCACTGTATAAGGCCCACGGTATCCTGTGCGAGCCAAGACGGAACCGTTCCTCCAGTCAGCCTGTCTCCTAATCAACTGACCTCAGACTTCTGCTGGCCCACGCCGGTCCCACAGTCACTCACTTCATTAATACATAAAAATATTGACCTTTCCTTCCCTAGCATAACTTCAAAATTAATTACTGAGTCGGGGTGTTCCACAGTGTGTACGGTACGAATGAATTTTTTATTATGGGCACGAACATAAAACGCAGCGATATTGTCTTACTGCTGTTCGCCTTTCATATTCGGGGAAATGTGACATGTCTGGTAGTGTGACAATAAATACTGAACATTTATGGGACACTCTGTAATCATTTTTTTTTTTTTTCACGGATGTGAGTTTAATACACCAGTGACACCCATCACTAATTTTTTTTTACATTTTTTGTCTAAATATGGAAACTATTGTTTTCACGTTGACTTGGCCTAAAAATGCCATCTTTTGCTCTTCAGTGTTGTGTTGCAGGAATAGATAAACGATAGAATATAAAACTTGTCACGAAGAAATGCTGTGGAAAGGATGTAGAACCATATTATTGTCATGCCATTGGTGTACGGGAAATAGCTACAAAAAGACGACAATGTGGGCCAAGTTAAGGTGAAAAAGAGCATAGTATACTCATCAGGATTGGGTTTTTATATGTACGAATAATTAAAAATAACGCAAAAGAAAATGTTTATTGATGTGAAGATCAAGTCTATCAACAGGTGTGACTGAGGAGTGGAACTGAGACGGGTAGAGTAGAGTACAGGTGACAGTGCTGCAGTCACACAATTTCACGGGCGAACAAACTGTAAAATTACCATTCCATTTTGCATATAAACAAAAGCTGGAGATAAAAGGGTAAAACATACTAATACATGTTGCCACAAAGATGTTACACTTCTTTTTTAATTAACCATCAACCTGTGCACAGTTTCCCTGTTACACTACATATACTTTGCTGCTACTGAAGAGAGCGATGATACCCAAAATGAGAGTTTATCACGCTGTCAAGTAAGTGCACGTCCCCACGTGTGCTGGAACAACCATGTTTGCAACATCATGATGAAGTCTCAGCTATCTCGTATGGACACACTTTTCCCATGACCTCTGCTGCCAGCAGGTTTGAAGCTGCACTGTAACATGTTTGCATACATCTGTCCAAATACTGCTGCATACGTGTATCCAAACATGTTGCCAGCTGTGCTGTCAACACATGTTCGAGTACCCGTGTGGACGCAACCTTACGTAGCATACCAAGCGATGTGGACTGGTTCCCGAGTGACCCTCACCCGAAGAGTTCAGTAACGGAAGGTTCTCAAATACCAATGACCCTAACTTCAGCAGTTTGACTATAATCTGTTTTTATAATGTTGTCAGTAATACCGGTACTTTATTTGTAAAAACATTCACCGTCGAATTTATAGCAAGACTCCCACCAGTTTAGGGAAGGGCGTGTCTTTAGCTGCCTCCACCAGGTAGTTTTGTTACATGTAGGTCAGTGTACTGGTTTTGTTTTCTCTCACTATACGGTAAGTCATCAAAGATTTCTTGTCTTGTGAAAAAAATTCATGCATTTTGTCTTGTTAAAGGTTTTCTTTGAACATACAATATATCACAGTAACTTTACGTAGAATGTCATCATCAGTATCACCATCATCACATCCTGAGCTCCCCCCTCCCCCCAAGGAATGGGTGAGGTAGGATTCAGAGAGAAAGAAAGCAAAAGTAAAAAAGTGGGAGAGCTGTCAACATGACCAGTGAAATGGATCAGACAGTCATTCAAACATCATTCAAGCCCCCAGAAACCTGGCTCCATCTCAGTTGTATAAAGAAGCTGCCTGTTGTCTTATAAGGATGAACTGGTGACTGGTAACTGGTCAACTGGTGTAGCGATGGCGGTGGCAGTGGCGTTTTGTCTGTCTGAGGAGGGTGGCAGAGGCTCATCTCCTCGGTCATCTTCGTCAAAATCATCCTTTTCTTGTGTCTGAGCCATGTGGAACGCGGAGGAGAAGTCAGCGTCGAAGAAACCATCACCCGGGTAAAAGCCAGAGCCGCTATCAGGTCGTAACCTCCCGCCTGACTGTCTCTGGCGGGGTGGTGATGTGGGGGACAGGCGGAGGTTGTGGGGAGAGGGGCGGCGGGAGGGACGCTGTTGTGTGGGGGACCTGCCTGCTGTGGGACTGAGGGGGTAGCGAGTTGAGGAAGGGTTAGATAGAGTGGGCCGTGAAGGTGGTATACTAGAGAAGGTGGGACGGTTAAACGAGGTACCGGGCAGGGATGGGCGAGAGGGAGGTAGGTTGGAAAGAGAAGGGCGGTTGTTAAATGGTAATGTCGGTGGACGATTGGGTGACGGTGGGACGCGTGAGGGTGGTGGGCTGGGTAATGTGGGTCTGGAGGGTGAGGAGCGAGGGGCACTGGGTCGTATTTGAGAGGGTAGGGGTTGCCGTGGTTGTGAGGGCAGAGTTTGGCGGGGCTGAGAAGGAGGAGGCTGGCGTGGTTGAGAGAACGAGGGTTGGCGGGGTTGAGAGAGTGGGGGTTGGCGTGGATGGATGTTGTCTGGTTGACTGGGTAACAGCCCGTTTGAGTGCGGTGGAACAATGGTCCTCCCCCAAGGACCTAGATATCTGAATCTTGGTAACATAACTTCACGGGGGTTGTAAAAGAAGGAAGGACTGGTGGTCCGGGTGAACGAAGGGAAGAGCCAGTCCAGGAGACTGGTATATGTGGGCCACGGGGGTGAGGGGCTGCGGCCGAAGGGCTGGTTGCGAGGGGGAACAGGGCCAGGGTACCGAGGAGGGAGGCGGGAGTGGGGGTCGTGCTGTGGGGGAAAAGGATTGTGTCTTTGGTCACCCTGATCACGAAAGTTACTGGCAAACTGATTGTCAACGTTGTGGTTACCAAGGTTGTGATTGCTCAGTAGCTCTGAATAGCTGGAAACTTCATCATCCTCTACATCTTCGTCATCTTCAAAAAATTCCTGAATAATCAGATCATCCTGATTGACTTCATGCTCATCTCCGAAGTGTCCAGAGGGTGGGGGGTCAGAGTCATCAAGGTGACCCAGGTGGTCTTGACTTAGCCCAGGGTCTTGCCTGAGTCTGTGGTCTTGGGATGATTCCTGATCTCTTGTTTTACTGGACACGGGAGGCTCCGTATAATCACTCTTAAAGTAAATGTTGCCATCCTGGCCAATGTAAAGATCGTCCCTAAGTGGATAATCCTCCTTGAAGTGATAGCCCTTGTACACTTCAGTATTGGGGTCTGTCACCATCTCGATCTTAAAGTCCTTGTCTTTTGAGGTTGCTGCTGCCTCGCTGTCACCGGACAGGGGAGGCACGGCGCGCCGGCCAGGTGGATGCGAGAGGTACGGGTAGCGGGGCAGCTGCGGGAACTGATTGTGGCCGAACAAATTAAAAGGATTCAGAAGCTGTAGGAAATTGTCTGTGGGACTCCCTATTCGCTGGTAGGGTGACCGAGGTGCCGAGATGTGGTATCGCCCTGGCTTGCCGCCCATCCTCTCCACGCCAGGCAGAGGAGAGTGCGGCAAATCGCTGCGGCGTAGGCTCTTGTAGTACTTGTCAAATCTGTCATGGAAGTCCGCCCCAAAGAACTGACCGGGTGTATCAGGCTTGGATAAGGGCCTGGTGGTGGGGCTGGGAGCAGGGCGTGGGCTGTGGCCACGAGCAAGCTGATGTCTTAGGCCAGGGCGAGGCTGGGGCTTCGAGGGGAACCTGTATTTGAACACCTGCACCCCCACCAAATTAGCAAGGGAGGGCACTTTCTCCACGTGTGCACCCTGCCTCACTAGCACGTCTGGGTCCACCCATGCTAGTGGCTCGGGTTCAGGCAGCTCCTCTCCCTCGTCATCCTCCATGTCGGCATCATCATAGGCATCTCTCTTTCTCCGTCTAATCTTTCCAATAGTTTTATCATCAGCAATTGTTTCTTCCCTAACCTTCCTTCCGCCTGTACTTTTTACCCCTCTGTGGCATTTCATACTTTTATTATACTTCGGCTTAGTTACCTGAAAATTTTTCTCCTGTTTCCTCTCTCTTTCTGCCTCTGCCATATCTCTCACATCACCGTAATGCAAATAGGTTTTCCTTCCCGGACTATCTTTTCTGTAATCATCAGTTCCACGCTCCGTATGATGGCCAGTGCTGCCTGACACACACTCCTCCTGGTCCAAACAGCCGGCATGACCACTCTGGCCGGTCAAAAGAGCACTCGTGGTTTGGTTGGTATCAGCGACACGTGTTATCGAACCTCCACTCCGCTGCCCACTGGTCACTGACGCCGCTGAGACCACCTGAAGATGAAGACAAATATCATCATCAGCAACAACAGCATCATATCAATCCTGTAATTATTGAGTTTAGTTATACAACATTATTTACGAACGCAACACACCTTACCCGTGACAACTACAACTTCTGTCCTAACCTGGGCAAAAGAGAGAGAGAAAAATGTGGTTTTCACGATCTGACTATGTCTTTTTAGATTTGGTTTGTGTAATATCCATAAATTAGGCTGCGTGCCGAAACTTAATAATCATCCCAGTCTCTTTTTTTTCTACAATGCAATATCATGAGTTGAATGGAGTGACGGGAGAAATAAAGACTTACATGCAGACATTTAGAGTCAGTTCTTAAATGGATGAACAATACCTACATAATAGAACTGTGCTTCTTACCAGTATACAATAAACACAATATCAACAGCCAACGTGGATATTATTTCAACCCATCCCCAAGTAAGAATCAGGGTCGTAATGATGATGGTGATGATGATGATGATGATGATGATGATGATGATGATGATGAGGATGATGATGATGATGATGATGGTGATGATGATGATGATGATGATGATGATGATGATGATGGTTGTATTTTCACTCATCTGAATAATTATGACAGTCAAACAAGACACGGATTCTGAAAAAGTTGGTTTTTACATATTTTTCATCCGCACGAGAATTAAAGATTACTCGAGTTAGGTATGAATGCAGTCCAATGGTTGTGTTTAAGATCGTTTGTTTATGATTTTCATCTTCATTCTTACAGCTATCAAACACTGCACAACCAAACTACACTGAATATTAGAAAGGAAATAAAATAAAATCACTCTTTATTATAACTGACTGCGAAGGAGCCTTGTATGTCGTAGGAATTGGCTGAGATCCATCACGAGAGAGGCCCCTGTGATTTCAGTCTGCACAAACGCTACATGACGGCCTTTCACCCCTAGAACCGAGTGACGTTCCTTTTTTATATTTATTCTTACTACGACTGGACGATTTTATTTAGATCTGGGCAGACTTTTCTGACTGGAGGGGTTAGATTTTATTCAGCAAAATCTCATCCTTTTTCTCTCCAGCTATCTAATGCAAGAGTTACCCAATATTTCCAGTTCTTCATGTATGCAACAGGTCAGCTATGGAACTGTCTTCCTCTGTCTGTAGTTCCCTCTGCCTATGATCTCCAGTCTTTTAAACACAGTGTGCCCAGATACCTTGAAATGAATGGATCTCGAATTTGGCCTTTTTTTTTTTTCTTTTTCCCAGGAGGAAGCAATACTGCGGGCTTCTGGCCTTTGATTTCTTCTGTTTTGCGTAAAGAAGACATTCCTTTTGACTAGAAGAGTTCTCTGTAAAAGCTGAGTAAAATCATCTGGTTACGCCAATAATAGTAATAATAATAATAATAATAATAATAACCTGACTGTAGGAGTAAAAGGTTACTACTGTATACAACATGCAGGTTGAAAGCACAGGGTCCGTCTTCATAAAAGATTTTAACAAATTTTTACGACATACAAGTCTCCGGAGTCAAGGGTTGAAAGCTTAACAGTGCTCACCAGGACGAAGAGTATGGAGCACAGTGTGGTGGTCATGGCGTGAGTGCGTGCAGGGGATGAGTGAGGGTGGTGTGTGACCGGCGGTGTGCGGTGCTGCGGCAGTGTGAGGGGAGGGCTGGCTTCCCTCACTGCACTCCCTCTTTCATTTCCCACCGTGAGAGCCTTGTGGCCGTACCCTGATGGGAGATCCGACTTACTTCTTTGCTCTTTTCACTGTCAAACTATATATATAGCAAATGAAGACGTTCTTATCTATTGGACCATTTCGCGTATTAAAAAAAAAATAACGAGCAAAAATGATCGTTTTAATTTAATAAATTAATTAAGATTAGACCGATACAACGAACAGTATAAAAAGTTCAGGTCAAACACTCGTCGATGAAATTATTATTTCCAAATGAACAACTATTTGTACATATATACTGCATTCACTAATTCCTGTCTTCTTATTCCTAACTATATTTAATTTCTGACACAGCTCTTGCTAAGCGTCACACACTATCTTCCAGCGATGCGGTAACCAGCAGACAACTGTAAGAGCAGCAACACACCTGCAGCCTCGCACACTCACCACTGCCTCCCCCAGCTAGCGGCCCTGCTCGACTTCACTTAACCACGGGGTCATTTTAACTGGCTAGTCGACAAGTGCAGTTGGCGGAACAGTTATTGGGCGTGCACAGTGACTTCACACTGATTGATGACTGTGTAAACTTTGATTTCTGGAGAGTCCTGGAGGAAACCTTCGATGTGCACCTCCCACCTCCCGCAGGTTTATGAGATCATGCGCTGTGCACCAGACAAATAGCACATGTAGTTCTGCTTGACTTGTATAGGAGGCTTCAGCTGTGGATGGTCTTGGTGATTTTTGAAATGTGATGTGTGTAAAGATGTAATTGACTGGGATGGTGGCTGCTCTGTCCAAACATCACATTTTCTGAAAGTAAAAGTACAGGTTGTAATAAGAAGTAACACTTTAATTAATGCTTATTTGTTTTTATTTTTAGTCATTTCACTATGCTAAGCGGAAAAGTGAATTAACTTGTACGAATAAACGAAATACTGTACATAGTCCTGACTTCTTCCCACCTTGTGGATGGGATGAGGTAATAGCTAGAAACCAAAGAATGAGAGGGCGCCAAGAAGGGAGGACAATCAAACAGCATGTACAGTGCTATGGGCCAGACAATCATTCACACACCATTCAAGAGCTTGGATTTCTGGCTCCAACTCACAAGCCAAACCATCTGTGCATATTTTTCTCTTCATGTATTTGTTTAACATACACTTGCCAGACAGAATCAGTCCTTGGACTTAGAGGTAACAACAGAAGCTCAACACGAAGGAACGCTGAAAGAACGTAGCACCCGCGCTCGCCAGTTGGGGTCTACGGACCAAATATATGACTTCCCGCATTGATCTTGATCTCCTATTGAATTCTTTCAAATCTAATTACTTCCTTCTTGCCTGACCTTTAACACTTCCACCAAGTTTGGCTTAAATGGGAACTGAACCATATGAATGACCTTTCCGGTAACCTTGACTTTTAACAGACTGTTCTCAAAATGGAGACCCTTTATCCTGGCCTTAACCTGAATGCCGGTCTAAGTCAAATAAAAACTATTTAAATTGACCTTGTCCTGTGATCCTGACCAATTGTTATAGAAGATAAACTGGCGCTCCCTTCAGCTGCTCCTTAACATTTCCACAAAGTCTGGTTCAGATCTGATCAAAAATCTTAGTTACAGTATTGGATTACACACAGACACGCGGTTCAAATACTAACCTTGCCCTGTAGTCTTGACCTTTTGGCCGATTGTTCTCAAAATCGACTCCCTCCATTCTTGCCTTATCCCCAACACTTCCACCAAGCGTGGTATAAATCGGATTTTAAATGTTTTAAGTGAAATAGCTTAGTCAAAATTTGACTAGCGACCTTGACCTTTGAACTACTGTTCACAAAGACAATAGGTTAAACCCTTTACTATATCCGTACTCTTCCACCGAGTCTGGTTAAAATCGAATAAAAATGTTTATTTGGTTCACACACACACACACACACACACACACACACACACACACACACACACACACACACACACACGAACAACGCGCGCGCGCAGATGCACA
>NC_137064.1:6531559-6641559 GCF_032717465.1 Coenobita brevimanus
ATTCACAGTTTGCACCAGCAGCCAGTCACTTTTGTTCAAGCAAAAAATCTCCTTGATGATGATTATATATTTTTCTTCCTCATGATATGCACCATAAAGGACAGGTAACAATATCTCAGTGGCACTGTTGGTGGATGTCTCAGGGCAGAGGAAAGCGTAAGCTTACACTAATGTTCCAAACTGCGTATCCAAGAGGCGGCAGGACGTTTTCTATCATAATACTATATGATAAGAACGTGGGACAGTCTCCTGTGTCTTGCTTGATCTGGATTATGGCACCTTAGACTCGGATCTGCCAATAGTGCTGGACCTCCGAAAACCCAAAAGGAATAGTAAAGAATTGGCTTAAAAAATTAACGATCAAGTTTAGATACTACATTTTCTTATCGGCTGTAAGACTAACTTTGTAGTATATATGTATAGAGACTATGAAAACTGCATTACACTGTAGTAAACCTTGTGTGATGCAAAATATCATGAATGAATTATTTCTTAGGGAAACTGATTAATAACCTGGTGAAGCAAGGAGGGAGTAGGTAGGCCCAGTGAGCAGTTCCTTACCAAAGTTTCTGCCCTGTCCCACACTACCCAATCCCACCCACACTGCTTCACCCAACTCCACACTGCCCAGTCCCATCCCACACTGTCCCAGCCCACCCCACACTGCCCCACTCCACCCCACACTGCCTCATCCCACCCCACACTGCCCCACCCCACCCCACACTGCCCCACCCCACCCCATACTGCCTCATACCACCCCACACTGTCCCACCCTACCCCAGATTGCCTCACTCCACCCCATACTGCCCCAACCTAACTGCCCTACCCCACCCCACACTGCCCCACCCCACCACACGCTGTCCCACCCCACTACAAGCTACTACATCCCACCTGCCTCACACGGCTCCACCCCACTTCACACTGCTCCACCCCACCCCACGCCGTCCCAATCCACCCCACACTGTGTCCACTTCAACTAGCATTGTGTCCAACCCAATCCACACAACCTCACTCCGACACACACTGCCTCGTCCCACCCCACACTGCCCCACCCCAACCCACACTGCCGTACTTTACCTCATACTGCCTCACCCCACCCACACTGCTCCATTTCACCTCCCCCCCACGTTGCCCCGCCCTACCCCACCCCTCAACCCCACACTGCCCCAACCACCCCACACTGCTACACCCACCCCACACTACCCCACTCACCCCATGCCGCCGTAGCCTACCCTACATTACCTCGGAGTCTATTCAGTTCATTGAAATACCTGTTTCGAAAGGGGTTAAAATAGTATTCTTATTGTCGGCTCTTCTGTAATAACGCATGATGTGATCCAGACCCTTTCTTAAAATATATAAATAATAATATTGTAACTACGTGTATTGAAGGAGGAGGAATGCGGGATAGTACGAGAGATGTGTCGTTATGGACGGGAGTGATGTAGTACACAAAACTATGGCCTTATTGCTAAAACTGAGAGCGCTAAGGTAATAGGAACCCTTGATATTTGACCGTCATATATGGAACACCTGTAATTTTTATATACAGTATGATCAGCCCGCATCTCTCCTTACAGAGTGTAGTCAGCAACGATACATGCAGTTCAGACGTGTTCTCTCGTCATCACATGGTTCAGATATTATTTTTTTAAACTGAGGGTTCGTGCACACCATCGCGATCTGCGTAATGTAAAACAGGGCTCTAAAAACTACAGATTTAGCGATGGAGAGTTACATAGCGGCTATGAAGGAGTGGAGACGTGACAACTATGAGTGTGGGATGTACCTGGTGAGGAGTATAGCTTGTGAGGAGTATGGCATTTAAGGAACATAGTATTTAGGGAACATAGCACTTAGGGAAAGAGTTGTGGGGGGGGGGGAGTTGACCAACAAGACCAAGGGCAATAGTCTAGGTGTTAACCCTCTTCCTCAGCGATTTATTTTGCATATTACACCTTACCTTTCTTTTTTTTATGTTATTTATATCGTTTTAATATCGATATAGTTTGCATCAAGAATATACAGGAGATTGAGGTGTACTGTGCAGAATAAATCGCTAATTGGGAGGTGTCAGGTTCTCTCTAAAGCCACATAGAATACGACCTATGTGAGTTGAGTAAGATTTGTAAATGATATGCTTGTAATTGAGTGTGTGTGTGTGTGTGTGTGTGTGTGTGTGTGTGTGTGTGTGTGTGTGTTTGTGAGAGAGAGAGAGAGAGAGAGAGAGAAAATGAATGAGTGTGTGTGTGTGTGTGTGTGTGTGTGTGTGTGTGTGTGTGTGTGTGTGTGTGTGTGTGTGTGTGTTAATGAAAGGGCCAGGTAAAAGTGCAGTTACAGTACACCTTTACCTGACAGGAAGCAATTACCGAACCACTCTATGTATATCTAAATGGTTCCAGGCTGGCACTAAATTTTCCGGGTGTATTTCAAGCTAAGGCATTGTAGAGAGAGAGAGAGAGAGAGAGAGAGAGGCGTTCCCCGTTCTCCCCAACACACACTAACTGTAGCGGTCGTGTGGATGCAGGTACTAAACTTACGCCCCACCCTCTCAGGCCAGTAGTATAAATGAACTGCTGTTTTCACCTTCAGGAGACCAAACTGTTCATGGCTAGAGAATATGACAAGCAGCAGTGGGGAAGGTCTTACAAAATTCATGAAACCAAATTTTTATCAGTATATCTATAAAATTTACTTGTCTGTCCACTTATACATTCGTCTACAAATAATCAACTGTTATGTGAGAATGGTAGGAACTGCATCAGCTCAAGTTTCAATGTTTATTTTCAGTGTTTCTGTTGCTACTGTTGTTTCCGTTTCAATACAACACCCTGGTCGGAAGGCGAGTTGAACCCAGGGGTGTTTCTGCACAACAACCCACTCAGTGTTGATGTGCAGTTGAAATTTTTCTTGAAGATGACGTCTGTTGGGTTTGGCCGGTATTGTAACTGATTATATTGCCTCTACACCATTTCTAGGATGATTTTAATACGGATAGAAAGAAGTATAGGGGTGGGTTCGGGGGTAAACAATGAATAAATCAGTTTTTTCTATCAAAGCTCAAAGAATATCTGAAATAAAGTCTAAAGCAAACAAGCAACCTCACTCTAAATTGAAATAACCCTCCGTCAGACTGGATCCAGAATTCTGTGAAAAGGTGATGGGAGGAGGATTGGTACTGGAGAGTCAACAGAGCTGGGAACATCAAACTTTTTCGCCAGGATATTATTAGTATGGACCTTATAACTGATACATATGGTTATAAATGATGTAGCAGTAGTTAGACGCTACCTCTGTGCACATACTGAAGCTTGAGTTGGATAGGAGTATTCCGTTCATGTAAGTGGTGAAATGAGGGGCGCGCACACACACACACACACACACACACACACACACACACACACACACAAGGGGAGAGGGGAGAAAAATGAGGAGGATCCAAGCTGAGGCACCAGGTGAGCTCAGGAAAAAGCTAAGTGTACGAGGCAGATGGATAAGAAGAAGATTTACTGCAGATCCGAAGATGTAGGAGTGTCAGCAAAGAATTATAAAACAAAACTGATGTGGCAATGAATTAAAAAGTACGAGTGAGATGTAAAGAATGTTTACTCATATATATCTCATATGTGAGTGACTGAGAAAAGCAATGATGATGACAGAGCATATGCCGGAAGAAGAAGGAAGGAGAGTAAAAGTGAAGTGTAACGGAGAAGATACTTTGTTATAGTTGAGGGAGATAAATGAGACAGCCCAAACAGCACAGGTATGTGGAGAAAAAGCAAAGTGTGAGGAGAGAGAATACAAGATTGGCTACCAACAGGTGTAACCACGTTAGGTTACATTTTTTTGCTGTTACATCAACGCTCGCGAAACGAGAATGGTTATTATATTCTAACTGAAACGAGCGTGCTCGTGTGTGTGTGTGTGTGTGTGTGTGTGTGTGTGTGTGTGTGTGTGTGTGTGTGTGTGTGTGTGCGCGCGCATGACGAAGTTGAACACATCCAGGGGCGACCAATAAGCGGCAGTGCATTTAAAGCTTTGACGTCTCGGAAAGTCCAAAGAACGGGAAAGTGTTAATATGCAAAATAAATCACTAAAGAAGATGTGTTACTAGGGACAAACGTGGGACCGTATTGACCTGACTCGACTTGTACTTAAGACCTTTTTCATATGCAATTGCCTTCACTCATACAAACTACCAAACACTTAATCAGACTAAAATAAATATAGTAATGAAACGATTATGAGAAACAAAATGGTCTGTGATACTAGTTAACTGTATGGAGGCTTGTTAATGCTGTAAATTGGTTCGGATCCTTTATAAATATGCGTCCTGGAGTGGGATTCACTTGCATGTTTACGATCGAGTCCATGTCGTGAATTAGATTTCATTTTTGAGGAATTACAAGAGACGGGAAACTTCTGTAGCCTCCTTTCCTTGTCCTTCCTGTGATAAATAAATAAATGAATAAATAAGTAAAACATAATAAATAAACAAGCTGATAAAAAATTTCTTGATATTCTTTCTCTCTCGATTAACATTTGGATTTGCAGACACAACAAGAAAGATAGGACGCTTCTACACAGCAAAAAAGAGGGAATCGATCATAAATGTTTGAAGATCCCACTCCAGACGATGAGGGGAGTATGAGAGTGGATGTTTTTGTTGTGGTGATGCTGTGGTGGTGAGGAATGAGGACGGAAAGTAACCATTACTATTAAAGTGAAGGAAAATGTGGTTGGCTTAGTTGGAGAATGATTACTCGTATACTGGAATAATGTGTGTGTGTGTGGGGGGGGGGAGCTGGGGATGACTGGACGACCGTAAAGTTGCCCATTCCAGAATCGAACAGATCAGAGTGAAAATCAAAATTATTTTTGTCTTTTTGCTGGGACATGGCGCTTATAAGAATGGTGAGTGGTTATCGCTAGGAAGACAGACAGACTGACGAATGTTGTTCCAAAGGTGAATAGTTGGGCAGAACTGTGTCCTTAAAATCCTGCTTTACCCGAAGTGGAAGGTATACGGGGCCCTCACCACGCTTACAGGAGCGCAAGTGACTCTCTAGACCAGTGATTCCCAACTTTTCCATTCTGTGCATCTCTGGTCAAAATATGATAACCTCCGCGGGTCCCCTGTACTAATACTTTCGCTGAAGAAGCAAGCAGTGGATCGTCCTTCAAATGAGCATGTTGGATATAAGACTTTCTACTAAGGACGGGGTACACGCACATAACAGAAAAACAAAAAAAAATGAACAAAAAATTCAGTGGTAAGCCTGCTGCCAGCCGGGGTATCAGTGACAGTCGTAGTAATGGCACAGCAGTGGTCACTGTCAACATCAGATCACTAGCGTTGCTTCAATTTTATTCTCAGCATCTTTGAAAATTCTGCTCCACAGAATTAAGTACACGGGAACTGCAAGAGCATACAGAAAGCCTTTTTGTTGATGACAAAGTAGTAAACAAGATTCACACAAAACTCCAAGATCTTCTCTCAGAATGTGTCTTTAGCAAGGAATCGCTTCTAAATTCCAGGAAAGTTGGCGGATAAAGGATTCATCAGAGAATTTTGCGTCAAGAAAACGACTAAGAGATCCTGTGCACTAGACACTCGATGTCACCCCATGACCCTCCGAGAAACACACTATGGCCTACCAGGGGGCCACGGTCCTTTAATTGGGAACCACTGGTCCAGACGACTAATACGTTGATTTAAAACAGTTTCAGCTAAATAGAAAGACTGAAGAAAGTATAACAAAATTCCTGTTGGATGATAATTTTGGTGTTCTGTAATAAAATAAAGCAATCTCTGAGGAGTAGGCCTACGGTACATTTTCATCACTCTTTGTGTGTGTAATTCACCGGGTCGGTCAGGATCGCTTGATGGTCGTGATCGTCAGCTTTTACCCTCCCGGAAGGGAGCTGAGAGCTCATAAGTCCGATCTAGGGGCAAGGCTGTGACCTTCACACACGTAATTCAATGTGTGTGTGTGTGTGTGTTTTTTTGACCGACTGTCTCTTTCATTCAATAGTCAATCTCCTGGGGCTTATCAGTCCTACGTCTCGTACCTCATCACTTGTCACTATTTTGGCACTCACGCCCAGCGTCAATATTGAATGCATTCTAGGGCTGCCTAATATAGGATTGGCGGGATGGCATTACCGGGAGTTATTACTGCATGTCGGTGGGCCTTATGGAAGATCAGTAATATTTGTATTAATGAAAATTCGAATAAAACTGAACACATGTCCCTTAAACAGCACATCACTTCCCTAACCACTCGAGCATCACCTACCCCTGATTAAAAGAGGGTGGGTGGCAGTAGCTGAGTGGCAGAAATGTAAACATAGCTAGTGGAGAGGCCCTGGGTGATTTGGCATTATATATATACCGCACACGCAGAGTCATGGCAGTTAAACGGACTAAGTGAAGAAGTAAGCGGTGAAATTAAATATCTGGAGCACCTGAGGAATTAACGTGAGCAAGACAGGTGAACTTGCAAACACGGGTGGGATTCTGGAACATTTACGAACTGGGATTCTGGAGCATAATAATAATAATAATAATAATAATAATATTAAATGACGACAATAATAAACTACCATAATTTTCCTCTCATAACCAAGATGTTTATGTTTAGAGATGGAAAGACTCGGCACTCTCCTCGTCCTTCCTAGGAAAAAACAGTCACAGTTACGGCGGGGAATCGATCGTAATTATGCTGGAGATTCCCACCCCAGGATGGCCTGAGGTGTGGGGCGGGAGCGGACATAAGCATAGTTCTTTTACCTTAACCTGTCCCAGATATTCGTCCCTTTTCAGCTTATTTCACGTAGCTCAGAGGCAGGACAGGACAATACTTTTTAATTCACGTAGTTCAGAGGCGGGATCGGACAATGCTTTTTAATTCACATACTTCAGTTGCAGGATAGGACAATACTTTTTAATTCACGTAGCTTAATGGCAGGATAGGACAATGCTTTTTAATTCACGTAGCCTAGCTCAGTGGTAGGACAGGACAATACCAGGGCTTCACATCCTTTCCTCAGCACATACTCGTGACTAGCATTACATCTTAGTCTACATGAATAATCACAACCTAGCATTCAAGATGGAGAGACCTACGTTTTGGTCCAAGTTAGAGTATAAAGAGTATTACAGTTGACAGGAAATTTAAACAACGCAGGGCTTATGAGTTTTTCTTCTCTCTCTCTCTCTCTCTCTCTCTCTCTCTCTCTCTCTCCTGATGAGTAAATCGTCTAGTTCTATACCCTGTCCATCTTAAACTGGCCTATTATTGAATGCTGACCTGTGGCAAGAGATTAACACTGAAATTTGGCACTAGTCACGAAACAGTGCTATAGAAAAGATAAAAATTCGTTGCATTTTTATTTTTTACCACTGAGAAAAGAGAAAGAAACTGCAAAAGGACGAAAATCTCAGAGAAGTTTAAGTGAACGAATAGTAGTGAAAATGAAACATCGAAAAACGTTCTCTGTGGTAGGAATGAAACACCAAAAACGTTCTCTGTGGTAAGAATAAAACACCAAAAACGTTCTCTGTGGTAAGAATAGAACACCAAAAAACGTTCTCTGTGGTAAGAATGAAACCAAAAACGTTTTCTATGGTGAGATTGAAAACAAAAATGTTCCCTATGGTAAGAATGAAATAAAAAACGTTCTCTGTGGTAAGAATAAAACACCAATAATCGTTCTCTCTGGTAAAGACGGAAACATAAAAGAAACATCCTCGGGGGGAAGGTGTTAACGGTGCGTCCCCTGCCCTTTCTTGGCATACATCGGGAAATTTGTTTGAGTCATCCCTGCTGGCCCTCCGCTCTAAGGCTGGGGGATGCGTATTTATAAACTTCCTTATGCATAACACTGTATATATGATTGATTCTTGGCTCATTTGAATTTAATATAGTCACCATATACTTCAAAATCATGCGTCATTGAGCTTACGTTATGAATATGTTTTCTTGTTTACATGTATACTTTTGCACTCACTCATACAGCTGTCATGTTATATTAAAATGAAAAACTACATATGCAAAACTCTGACATACACTTGTTTATCGTGTAAATTGTTTTATGATGCTTGATACATGAGGCCTCGGACACACTCACAATAAACGGGACGCCAAGCCTGAGCTGCTGTGGTCTCTCTCTCTCTCTCTCTCTCTCTCTCTCACACACACTGACGTGTACATACATACACACATATACACACACACACACTGACGTGTACATACATACACACATACATATACTCACACCCAGTCAGACAGGTAAATAGATTGAAAGATTGATTGACTGACTGATATTCTGTATATATATATATATATATATATATATATATATATATATATATATATATATATATATATATATATATATATAGAGAGAGAGAGAGAGAGAGAGAGTTACAAACACAGGAGCCAATACCTGTGTTCAGTGTGTCTGCTTTCATTTGTGTTTTTTTATCAAGTGTTTGTGTATATGTGTTCACGTGTAATAAAAGACTAACTGTGTGAATGTTGTCCAAATTTTCACACCAGCAAACGCACACTTCATGTTATACGACAGTACTAAAAGAACGAGAACACATGAGGTGAGGAGGGTTGACCGAGTGGGAAATGAGTGAGAGATGTGGAAGCAGATGCAATGTGGCGTATACTTACCACGTTCGTAAGATGCATGACGATATTGAGAAAATGAGCGATGAAAATTTGCCGAAGAAGATATAAAAACCAAAAGTGTAATAGGAGGAAGGTAGAAGGACTCTGAGAGGGGCTTTGAATACCGTAGGCCAGAACATCCAAATGGGTGAGAGGCTGAAACGGGAATGTAGTGAAGTATGAGGGAAGGAGCCCGTGTCAATGACCTATAACAAACGAGAGGTGATGGGATCGGTAATAACCCAGAATTATCATCGGGGTTTGAATGTGGATTGGTACTTGACGTAAACTATAATATACGACAGTTGTGAGAGTGACTGAGTGAATGAGGATGTTTTGTCATGGATTTGAGCATTCCCACGTGAAAGCGGACAATAGTAAGAGTGTACGTAATAAAAAGAGAGACAACTGTACTCTGAAGTTTAAGCGGGAAATTTTGTTCAAACTGAGCGTGTTAGAGGTAGCGGCAGAACCCACGTAGCGGAGGTCAGCGGTATCATGAGAAATAACTGTCATCTTGTCACCTTGCGCACCCGCCAAGGTGTGTATCACATTGCTGGCTGCTGGAAATGAATGACAACAGTACATTTTCTTCTTAGGCAATGTCTTCAGTTCGAAGGGTCACTCCTACACTAAATAATTCATCTGGTGTTAGCCAGAATAATATACAAGCTACAATACGTTCTCGACCGAAAGTGTTAAAATACATGAATAATATTGCATTTTTTATCATTAAGGCTGAGAACCACTAAGATTTTAAGATTTAAGGAGTGGGATTCAGTTACCATCACTTCCCTTCTGCAGCATCGGCATCAGAGTCAGATGTACCAAACGAAGCGTATTGGTAATTACGATGAACAGTGTAGCACTACGTTCACAGTCTGTGTCAAACTCTTTTTCCAGTGTTCTAGTAAAACCGTAGTGTCTGACTGCACATATAGTGCATTATTTGAGGGAAGAAGCGGGAACAATATGGGTTGGAGAACAGTGGTGTGTGTGTGTGTGTGTGTGTGTGTGTGTGTGTTGTCGCTGCCAACCACACATTGAGAGAAAGGACGTAGCAGTGTGAGGACGATCTGCTCTCTAGGTAAACAAAATGACACGCAAGTTTTATGGTTGGCCGAATAATACAAATCTTGGCCTAAAATCCGTGAACTATGATTGTATGTGTTCTAATGGTATGTCATCACAGGATATGTGGATAATAATGCCTATAATACATATAACCTTTAACGGTAATAGATAGTATGCATTACATTTATTCCTGCTACAGTCTAACCCATTACTGTCCATCTTTGTTCTATCTCTCGATCTACAGCCAGACACCTTAATCCCGGAAGGGGTGGCCACAAACGAATCGCCTCCATGCCACCCTGTCCTTCACCATCAGGCAGCTGTCTCTCCAACTTACACCTACCTCTCCAGTATATCTCTCCACCACATCACTTCATCTCACCCTCGTTAATAGGCGTACCATCATTCCCCTACCAGCTCATAATCGCAAAGTCTAGAGGTTCAAGTTTTGGGGATTCCTATAAGTACAGTGGGTTTTGAAAAAGCCTCCAAACCACTACATTTAATAGACTGGATGCTAAAGGATTAATTAATGGCGTGTAAGCTGTTGAAATACATCTAAACAATGACTTATGTTTTGTTATATAGCTGTTTAATAATGTGTATGTCACTGTATTCGAAGCTTTTCTCTCTCTTTCTTCACGAAAAAAAGAATGTATATGTCTTTTTCACCAATATATATACAAAAATGGTCGTGTAATTACAAATGGTACTACATTATACAAACCTTGGAAGGGATCTGTCACCCGTTCTACCACTAATGGTCATGCCTGCATCCTCTCAACACCCTAGTCATTCCTATACCACCCTCTCCCTCCTCGCATCTGTCTGACTGGCCTCTCCAAGTCGTAGTTTAGGGCAGAGATTCGCTAACAACCCTTAAGTAATCTGCCTCTAGGAACTGTGATCTGACTTTGCAAAATGGGCAAGGAAAGCATCATAGCCCGACTGTAATAGTTAAACGAGCTCTTTTATTGATGCCCCGTCGAGAGTAAGATTTGTTTTATTTTACTATCACCATCATCGTCATCGTCATCAACGTCATCGTCATCATCATCATTAGCAGCATTATTATCATCATCTTCATCATTATTTACCTGTTTTACTATGTTTTATTTTTTATTTTTATTTTTCACGAAGGACCAGGAAATGAAAGTGCCAAGTCATCACACATCTAATTGTTCTTCCTTCAAATACATAAACTGAGTTACGAGGATAAAAGAATCGTAAATCTTTAGTGAGTCTCGTTCCGGGATGGGCCTATCACCTCTCCCATTTCTCTATAGTTTTTTAAAAATTGGTGGCGTTTTCATTAGGGATCCTAACCAATTTTTACGATGAATGAATCTTTAAAGTCGTGAATGAATGAATGAATGAACCTCCAAAGTAGTGAATTATTACCAGATATCACACTGCTTGGGCATACTTTTCAACTTTCATTATTCATTCTGGTTTGCTCGTGAAGTGTCTGGTAGCTGTCTGATTGGTGTAAGGCAGGGTTGTGTTAACGTGCCTTGGTTGTTCGGTGTGTATTATGGATGAGTATAAGTGAGTAATCTTATGCACATCTTAAACTCAGTAAGCTTTATTAATACGGTACATGTGTGCTTTCTATGAGGGCCGGAATGTGTAATGAGTAAGATGACGAATGCAGAGGAAAAGAATGGATATGAATAAGATGACGACGTGTAGGGCAATGACTAGGTACTAAGCATCACATTCGCACTGACCATTACAGTACATAACGTTCAACAGTGTACCAGTTTCATGGGTAGAGGGAAAATTGCATCAGTTGAGACATAACGAGGGTCTTGACTAGTTAATTTGATGGAAAGGGAGATACTAAGTTCATTCTCATCATAAATACGCTAGAGCTGATGTTTTAATGATCCCACGCTTTCCTCTCCTTCCCGAACAGTTAAATCAATTACCCGCACACGCACCCATCATCATGAACAGGTTAACCCTCTCGATTCCGTGACGTCTTCTCCTGTTTATTTATTTATTTACCTATATATACTTATTAATTTATTTACTTACATTGCCACTTGCGAATGATTTTACTCAGCTTATGAGATAATTTTAGAACTTGAGGAGTTGGATATAGTTTACATTCACCCCTATAAAATAAGTGAGGCCTTTTTAAATTAAGCATAATCATCAGGTAGTAACAAAAATACACTGAAAAATGCGTCATCGGAGTGCAAGGGTTAAAGTTCCAGAGGTGTCGCCATGTTGAGGTGTTTGGCAGTCAACAGAGTGAAACCCGCCCGGGACCCACTGGCTGATTCTCACGTCAGTGTTTACAATCAGGGTATCAAAGTGACGCCCAGAGATGGAGTGAGAGAAAGGGGCAAACAACGGTCAAGGGGAGTTGAAATTCGTACATGTGCTGGGATTAGATGGAACAGGCTAAAGAGTAAGAAATCAAAGAGATGTCCGTCTCAGTCTGAAGGTAACAGATGATGATGGCGATGATGATGAGGCTGAAGATGATGATGATGATGACTACCTGATCGAGATGACAGAACCAGTAAAAACCGTGACTGGATAAACAATGATGATGGTGCAACTTGGCGAGGGAGGAGTGGCTGGATGGACTCACTGGAGCCTCAAAAGATTACGGCAGACGACACTCACATAACTTGCACAAAATGACTGGTTAGAGAACATCACTGAAGGGGTGGGAAGTATGATTCAAGACATTTTCACACTTAGGAGGCTGTCTGAGGAATCCTAACCAGCACCCTCTTCACTTTAATTTGGCCTAGAAATGCCATCTCTCCATCCTACATGCCAAGTTGTAACAGCAGATTAACACTATAGGAAATAATGCTAGTCACGAAGAAGTGCTGGAAAGGAAGTATATATGGCACTTTTTTTTTTGCCACTGGAGTACGTGAGACAAGCTGCAAAAGAACGAAACTCTTGGGCAAGCTAAAAAAAAAAAAAAAGAGTATAGTTTCTGCGAATGAGCGTTGTAACTGGGATTTTCAGAAGTAACGCACCAGTGAACTCAAAGGGAAACTGGGGAATAACGAGCCCACCATACACATTTGTAGTGGGAAAGTTGTGACTCAGTAAACCTGCACGAATTATTATTATTATTATTATTATTATTATTACTACTACTACTACTACTACTACTGCTACTACTACTACTGCTACTACTACTACTACTACTACTACTACTACTACTACTACTACTACTACTGCTGCTGCTGCTGCTGCTGCTACTACCACCACCACCATCACCACCACCACCACCACCACCACCACCACTACTACTACTACTATTTTTTTTTTTTTTTTTTTTTAATGTGTCCGACTCTGGGCATAGGCTTCACAGCCTGCTATCAAGGCCCAGCAGTCCTCCTACATACCATACACCTCTACATGTCACCACTTCGGCGCTAACACCCACCGTCCGTATTGAATACATGCTAGGGCTGTCTCATACAGGACTGGTGTATTGGTATTAGCGGGGGTATTTTTACGACATGTCGGCGGGTCTTCTGGTAGATCAGTAAAGCCTGATTTAATGAAATTCAAATCCTTAAACTGTTCCCTGCCCCAGCCGGGATTCGAACCTGGGTCCTACTACTACTACTACTACAAATACTAATACCAACTTTTTATTTTCATTTATTTAACTATATATTAATTTGAATTTTTTGGCCGGGAGAAGCCACAAGTACCTACGGATCGTACCGCAAAATCTTAGATCGCAGAGGGGAAGGAAAGACCTATATTTTTGACGATAATTTCTGACAAATGACGAATAGAGGAAGTGTCTGGTCTCTCTCTCTCTCTCTCTCTCTCTCTCTCTCTCTCTCTCTCTCTCTATCGTTGCGGACTGAGCTATGTTATGTAGGATGCAGGCTAATTAAACCTAAGAAAAATAAACTCAGGGGCCTGTCTATTCTTTCGTGCTGTCATCTGTGGTAATGTAATGGTATCCATTTTTCGAAAGGTATATACTGCAGGGTTCTTTGTCCCTGCTCAGCAACGACCCCTAGGACATACCACGAAACGACTCGACATACTACGACCCACCAAGATGTAACACGACATACTACGACACCACGACTTGCATACTCCTACATCTACGACATACCACCGTCTTCAACCACATAACCCTAGGACGTGTCACCACATAATACGACATATCACGACATACCACGACATATCGAGATACACTATGACATATCACGACATTATTGCTCCTACATCTACGACATACCACGATATACCACCGTCCTTTACAACAAACCCTCCGACACACCACAATATACTACAACATAAGACATATTACGAGATATCACAACATACTACGATATAACACGACCTATTACGACGTACTGCGACATACCACAACATATTACGACATACTGCGGCATAAAAGGACATATACCTCGCCATACCACGACATACCATTTTCTTCCGTTTACATAAATACTTAAACTGGTTCTTAGCGCATGTTTTTTTTTTTCTATCAACACCCCATTCTCTCTCTTTCTCTCTCTCTCTCTCTCTCTCTCTCTCTCTCTCTATATATATATATATATATATATATATATATATATATGTATATATATATATATATTGCATAATCTTTATCTGTCAATCAATCTCTCTGTAACAACAAGACGATTAAGTGGGCGAATAGTGTTCGAATCAAATTTAGGGTTTTGAGACTTATAGGGACTATACAGTACCACACCTCAATGGAGAGAGAGAGAGAGAGAGAGAGAGAGAGAGAGAGAGAATGGTCAATAAGTACTTGCCAAATAAGTACTTGCCATTATAACCATAATGGATGTGTCAGCCGTCAGTGCGCCAAAGAGTCACTGGAGTAAAGACTGTTTGCCGAGAGAAAAAAAGGAACAGAAACCTTGTCATCGTTCGCCTTTTGTTGTGGTGTGGGAGAGGAACGGGAGAGAGAGAGGAAAGGAGGAGAGGAAACAAGTGAGGAAGAGGAGGAGGAGGAAAAAGATGAAGGAGAAGGGCATGGGAGGAAGAGAAAAAAACGAGGGAGGAAGGAGAAAGGATGATCGAGAAAAAGGTGAGAGGAAACAGTTAATAGGAGAGAGAGAGAGAGAGAGAGAGAGAGAGAGAGAGAGAGAGAGAGAGAGAGAGCGTAGAATGAATACCTATCGACTCCACGAGGGTCAGAGTGATGGCAGAAGGGGTGGGGGAGTGGCTGATAAGAGGAGAGGGATAGGGAGGGAAAGAGGGGAGAGAAGGACGTGGGAGGGAAGAAGAGGGAAGGGGGAGGGGAAGGCAAGAAGGTGGAGGGAGGAGGTACGAGGGGGATGGGAGGGGGAGGGAAGAATGGTGACGGGGAGAGGGAGGAACGAGGGGGGGAAGGGGGGGAAGGCAAAGTAAGGGAAGAAAGAGAGGCAAGAAGAAAAAGAGGAGGAAGGGGAGGGAGGAAAGGGGACAGGGAGGCAAGAAAAGGAAGAAGAGAGGAGAAAGGGAGCTAGGAGGGAAAGAGGGAGGTGGAGGAGGGGAAGGGGAAGCAGGAAGGGGAGGAGGCAAGTTGGGAGGGAGTAGGAAGAGAGGAAGGGGGAGAAGAGAGGCAAGATGGGGAGAATGGAGAGGAAAGAAGAGGGAAGGAAGGACAGGGAAGAGGAGGAAGGAGAGCGAAGGGGAGGAAGGAGAGAAGAGGGGAGGAGGGAGAGGAGAGGGGAAAGAGAACGGGAGGGGAGAGAGAGAGTGTGGGAGAAGGGAGAGGAAAGGGAAGGGGAAGAGAGAGAGGGAAGGGGAGAAGGTAGAGGAGAGGGGAGGAGGGAGAGGAAAAGGGAAGTCAAGAAGAGGAGGAAGGAAAAGGATAGGCGAGGAGAGGACAGGGAGGGGGGGAGGGGCAAACGATGAGGAGAGGGATGTTAGAAGGGAGGAGACAAAAATGAGAGGAGGAGGAGGAGGAGAAGTGGGAGTGGGAGGCAAGAAAAGGAAGTGGGGGAGGTGAAGGCGAGAAGGGGTGGAAGGGTGAGGATAAGGGTGAGGAAAGAAGAGATTTGTGGGTGAAGAAAAAGGGAGACGCAAGGTGAGGTGGATGAGTGAAACATGAAGGGGTGAGAGGGTGATAGTGACGATGATGATAGAGGATGAGGCAAGAAGGGGTAAGAGGGCGATAGTAGGCTAATGATGATAGTGGTGGTGGTGGTGGTGACAATAGTGTACTAGGAACAATAATGTGGCCATTCCACTCCCGCCGCTCCGTGCTGTGCTGTGCTGTGTTGTCCCCCCCCCCACCGTGACTCGACACACTGATATAACTGTTGTTGTTACCTCAGGCAGACACTCACCGCAACACACTATACTACCCTCCCATAAGTACCTCATGAGCTATCTTATAATATATTTTGTAATGCCTCATTTGAACTATATACTGTTTTGTCTGAAATTACGAATCCTTACTGTTGTCTGATTTCATATCCTATATATCAACCAACCCCCATAAGGAATGCAGAGGTCAGGGGCTGGGCGGCTTAGTCCAGACATGTGCGTCCTAAATTACAAGTCGCCTTTCCCCAAGCAGCATTATGTGAACAATCTACCTTGACCTTCTCTCAGATGTAAACTCTTCTGGATCACATCCGGTTGGAGCGCTTTAACCCACCAAATGACTTCCTGGGCTATCAGAAACCATTCAGTATGTCATCCGTAGTAGAATCACCTCGAGTCAGCACTATATCGCACATCCTTATCTCACTCCAACACTGGTACTAAGTGCTCACTGAAACGTCCACCTATTCTTCCAGTACATCACTACCATTACCAAAATCCCTTACAGTATTTATCACCTTTCCATCCACACCATACTCACTTTAAATATCCAAAAACTTCTCCTTATTCACCTTGTCAAATGTTTTTTCTAGACTAAAAATGCAATAATTTATTGTCCTCGTCACTGCCTTACCGAAATATTTGGTCCCTACCGCTCCTAAACCACTCTGCTCATCACTCTTTGGACATTCTGATACATTCCTTACCTTATCGAATATTAATTTTCTCTATGCCTTCGCACAGCAATCAGCAAACTTTTCCCACGATTATATCTGCATTCATCATGACCACCTTTATTTCTGCGAAGGGCCACAGTCACAGCCCTTGTCCACGCCACTGACAATTTCTGTCACCTAAGCCTTCTGACATATTTACCAACAAATTTTCACTCCAATCTCCCTGCAATTTCTTAAAATTTCTTCGTACACTTCACCAACGCCTGCTGCCTCCCCATTCTTCAGCCTCTTCACGCCATTCTTCTCCTTTGCCAGTCACATTCAAAGGTACAGTCACTCATAAAAGAAACGACCCCCCCGGCCAAGACACCTTTCAACCAATATGATATCCGTCCTGGTAACACTGTAAATGACGTCAGTTGTGGGGGTGTGAAGCTGCTTTTGGGGGAAGTTCATTCAAAGTTCATTCTAAGTGTGTCGAGCCCATTCATTTAACCCTTGAGGCCGGGGGTTTCATTTGCATCTTATTCCTGCCACCGGCTGACGATTTTATTCAACTAATAAACTTTTTAAATGTGATGGGTTATAAACTGTACATATGCCTTGATAACAAGTCAGATATAATGTATGTTTGACTCGAAATGTGGATTGAAGTAGTGTTTCGTGCAGATTAACTCCGCCCTCCTCTCAAACACCCCTCCTCATCCCCCCATATGGCTGACGTCAAATACACTGTTACCAACACTGAATACCCCGAGTTATATTGCCTCTAATGCAGGGGGGGGGGTCTTTTCTTTTATGAGTGACTGTACCTCATTTCTCTTTTGTTCATCACCAAAATCTGTCATATTTATTACAGCTCTACCATCTTTATCTCATTAATTTTTCTTCTCTCTCCATCTGCTCCATATTTCTTTTTCATTCGTTAGCAATTTCGCACTTTAATGCTGTATATCTTCACACTCTCCAGCACTCATTCCAACTTCCAAACCTCTTTTGAAAACGGTGAACTGTTTTCAAAGTAGTTTACATTCATTATTCTTCTGGAGTCAGTATTAATCTTTTCATCCTTTTCTTGATTAACCTCCTAACATATATGTTACTTTCATTACATTCTCTCTCGCTCTCTCTCTCTCTCTCTCTCTCTCTCTCTCTCTCTCTCTCTCTCTGAACTTCATTTTTATATCCACCGCAACTACTTCCTTATTGCTTTCACTCCTCTTCAACCTCCATATCATCGCATCAAGCTGTTCCTTTCTAATAAGTCGACACCCTTGCAACATCATCCACATATTTATCACTCCCAATTTTGAATTCTTCAAACTTCCCAAACTCATTTGCTCCCTAATGGCTGACTTCAACACCTTCACTAGCATTTATATTCATCTTCCACGTCCTTCTTAGGAAAAAAAAAAAAAAAAAAAAAATCTGACAGTATCCAGGAGGAGATCTGAATTACAAGGACAGTCAAGGCATTCGCCCACAAATGCATTTCGCCCGCCGCTCGCCATCATTAAAAGGTAGATCAATAGTATTTGCTAAAATAAAATGGTCACAATTTAATATGGCGCCTTATTGGGAAGGATGTTGTCCGAGTACAAAGCTAGTTTCAACCTGATATCTCAATATGTTCCTAAGGCATGCTAAACAAACGTGCTTTTGTAGCATGAAGGCATAAATTACAGGATATGGCAAAATGTGTTCTGACTAAGGTCCTTTGGCAATCTGAGGCACATCATCGCAGCTTCGCCAAAATCAGATCAGTTCAGGCCACATATCCCAGGATACTGCCCACAGAGTTTGAATACAACTTGCCGACCTGATCTTGAGATATTCTGGTAACAGACAGACAGACACACACACAGACTCACACAAAGACACGCACACAGACGCAGACTATTACAGTATCGCCTCGCTAGGCGGGCGATACTTGTGAATGACGCATGTGTAAAGTTACTATCTTGTGTTTGAAGCAAGGAAAACAAAGCATAAGAAAGCTGAAGAGATAGTACAAATCAAGATCTGGTAACTTTGTTATGCCTGGACAAATTCACATTAACAGACTAGAATTCGTAAGCAGTGGGAAGAGTTTTAGTAAGACAGATGAAGAACTGATTAGTTTTGTGCATGAAATAGTATGAGTACCAATTAACTCTTGTAATCGGGAGTTGGACAGAAAAGAAATGAAACTGTGGAGCTGCTAGATGGGTGCTGCATGCCTGCCGTAATGCGAAGGGGATGGCAGCGAGGAGTTCAGAAGAGTTGCGACCAGAGTAGTAGCGAGAGAAAGGAGAGAAACCGAAGGTAATCACTGAGAGGAGTTGATGAGGCGAGGCAGTTTTTGACTCCACCTTATTTTAGAGTACTGTATGTGGTAAGCCCCCGCTCCCCACGCATGATAGCTATACTCCACACACTACCAGCATCAATCGTTAGGTGTTGGCGTTGGTAATGATAAGCTTACCCATGTAACTCTCCTCTGCACGGAAGGACGCTATAACACTGATGTTGAGCTACTGCAGGTATACAACTGTGATAGACGGCACATGAGGGTATTTATGTGATCTAACGCGGTAATGGTGCGGAGTGGTAACAGGGAATGAGGAGAGAGGAGAAATTACCCATTCAACAGCATGTATTTGGCTGAGAATTATACTGCATTAGTTTAAACAAAATTGCTCATATGTCTTGCCTTTAACAGTAGGAATATCAGCTTTGCAAATATAACGTACAAATAGTTCACTAAACACACACACACACACACACACACACACACACACACACACACACACACACACACACACACACACAACGTCAAAAAACTAGCTATTAAGATACAAAACTTATTATTACAAGAAAATCACCAGTTTACAGACGAGGAGCAAATGACGGAGGTTAAGCATTCCCCCCTTCCCTTTTTTTTTTTTTATTATTATCGACGGATTGACAATACCTAACAGGTAATGTGAAGCACATCAGAAAAAAACATAGGAGAAAAAATATCTTAAGATGGTTAGGCCTGTGAGGTACAGCCAGGACTGCATGGGTTTCAGTTCTGAGTGGATGTGTGTTTGACCTTTCTCCTGGGAATGCTGCTGATATTCCTCTCTCGATCATGCTTTCAATTCAGTAGGAAGAGTATGACGATAGCCGTTATAAAAATCATCTTTTCTGATAATAAAGATGATTTTTATAACGGCCCTCGTCATATTCTTCCTTCCGAAGTTACGATTCCCTAAGAATACGCCTATATCAGATGCTCTCGGTTCCATTGCTTTCTGAGCCATAACTCACCTCGCCCTTAGGTGGGATGGGAAAAAGAAGTCGGGATGATGATGATGATGATTATGATGACAGAGACTGGAAAGAGTGAATGGTGGATGGGATGGGGCGGGGTGGTTGTGGGCAAGGATAATAGACTGTATAGTCCTTGGATGTGGGTGTGTAAGGCAACGGGTGGGGTGTGGGGTGCAAGACTGGGATAAGCAGTGGTATTCCATTACTCCCTCCTCCTCAACCACCCTATGCTCAGGCCATTTCTGTTTGACTAAAAATGTCATCTCTCCATCTTGATTCCTGTGCTGTAGCAAGATATTACCACCAGAATATGGCACGTGTCAAGAAGTGCTATGGAAAGGACGTGGCTCTATAGTATTATTTTCTGCCATTGAAAAACGGAAAATAAGCTGCAAATTGACGAATATCATGGCCAAAGTAAGTTGGACGAACAATAAACGAGTGGCTATACTGTTGTTACTCTAACCCGACTCAGATTTTCGTACTTTTGTAGCTTACCTCACTTAACTCTCTAAATAAATAGACAATGCTACCTCTCTACTTACTTTCCATAGCAATTCTTTGTGACTAAGATCAGAATCTAGTGTCGATCTGTTCTTACTACATAACACTGAATACTCGGATAGCGAAATGGGAACTGCAGGCCAAGTTAGAGTATACTGTAGTACTGACTCAGGAGCGGCAGATGGTGTGACCCTCTTCCTAGCGAGGTGCATGTAGGCCGACACACTCAAGTTGCGTCGGTAGCTCACTGGCTCAGATCTGATTAACTTGGCTTATTAGTGCTCACCAAAGGAGAACTACTGTTACCTAAAGGTACTATGTTCACTGCAGTGGAAAGCACAGCAACTGTAACCAAAGAATGTGACACTGGCTTAAATGATACAACGAATACATGACTTTAAACAAGAATTTCTAATGTATCCCCAAACAACTGGATGTGAAAGATGTGTAATTAATCTGTTCTTCGATGTTTTTTAGTTTAATTCGAGCTTCTGTTTCCACACCACATACCCTTCATCTTCCGCATCACCCACCCTCGACTGGACTTCACAAAGCAGCTGACGTTCAGTGGGAAGGGGGAGGGTGGGAGCCACGGAGAGCATTGCACTGCGTTTTCGGTGGCTGGCGTTGTTTGGAACCATTGATCACACTGACAAAAGTTCAGTTATGTAGATTCATGGAGAATAGAGACTAATCATGTTTACAGACTTAGTAACAGATTATATATATATATATATATATATATATAGCCTATATATATATATATATATCATTAATTCCTCCAACCCAGGGAGTCTGACCATTTTTTTTTTTTTCGCAAAACTAAATAACACCTCGATCAGAACACTGTATTACAAGCCTCCCTGCCGATCCCCTCCCACCAGGGGCAGCCTTAAATATAACTGATGGATTCACTCTGCTTCGCTTAGATCAGAACATCACCATGTCCTCCTCAGTTACTAGCTCAGGTTCGGGTTGAGTGGTATCATTGATGACACGTGTCCCACATGTACTGTACATGAGGCCCACATAACATAGCCCACATTATGGAGCCCTGCACAACACCTGCCACACTTAGACGCAGACACAACATAAACTGTGTAGGGAGCCTATGAGACGACCCCACTGAGACATTTGCCGACCTTCGATCGATGGGTCTGGTCGACCATACGGACCAGGGTTAAGCGACAGCAACCTTATAACACTCCTTTAAGGCCCATCCACACAATTAGTGTGCATCTGCGATGTCCACGCAAGCCATGCTAATTAGTTTCGAATCATGGAGACGAAACACGCTACAAACTGATCTGAAGCAGGGATGGTGCTTCAGGTCATCATGTCAACACGCTCTTTCTTCATATATTCTCCATTACACGTTACGGGCCCACCGATCCTGTAAACGGGCTTTTACTTTTTATAAAAATCTCTGGCAATAACCAGAATATATTATATGTGCGAAAACGAGCTGAAAAGGTTAACACTGAAATGATGTGCAGACTCAGTATAAACTTTATCAATTGTGCTCAGTGAATATGCCCTCAGAAAATTTTTATCTAGGTTTCAGATGAATCATGTTTTGTTCTACTGACCATTGTGAAAAAAAAAAAAAAAATCAAAAACTACGATACCGAACATTCAAGAGTTCGATATATGTAATCACGAATTAACTGTAATTTCTGGTCTCGATACTACAACAGATACTGTCATAAGTTCTAGATCTCAGCTTAGTTACTTACAGCTAAAAATGTGACGCTGTCTGGAGTCAGAGAGGGCTGGAGAGAGAGGACACACACCCCTCGCACGCCGCGCCTGTGGGGTAACTGACACATGCTGCCGCGGTGCTGTGTGTTGTCCACCGGCAGCATCTTCACTCACCTTTCATCAAGTGGGTCATTGATAGACCTGGGTCTGGACTCACAGACTTACGATCAATTCACAATCGTAACTCAGATTTGTTTTTATGGTAAGGAAATAAAGATGCATTGTGGTACTGATGTGGATGTGACTGAAAGAATTAAAGAGAAATTTCCTGCGATGGTAGGGAGAGGATGGAAAATGGCAGACTAACTTGAGGAGCGTATGAGTGAGGTGGAGCTGGTGGGAGGGGAGATCAAGGATGAGATGGAGGAATGGAGTGAAGAAACTTATGTGGGAAGAGGTAAGCTCGAGGGAGGAACGCTAATCGGCAGAGGACAGGGCAACATGCAGGCGATTTGAATATGGCTACCACCACATACGGGATGAAGGCGTCTGGCTATAGAGAGACATAGTATGGACAAGGAAAGGAAGGTGCCGAATCTTCTTCATTCAAAAATAAATGCTAGTGTACAACGGGGAATGGGTTATAGGTTTGTGGCTCCGGCCCCGGCTACAACACTAACACCAAGGCTTTGCGTGGATTAGTGCCAGTCAGTGTAGAATGCATACTCACCCCGGCCAACCTTCACATACTATCCATATTTCAGACTGATGATTTACTCTTTACTCTATAACAACTACTTCCACAGTCTATATCTTTGCTGAAATTCGTCCATTGCAATAAATGAAAAATGAATAAATAAATAAATCAGACGATAAATAAATAAATAAATAAATCTTTCTTAATGGAAATGAGTTATCTGAGAGGAGGGAGTGGAGTTATATGGAAATAAAGTCTTATGTAGAGTAAGATTGGACAGTACAATTGACTTTGGTTGAAGAGACATAAATGAGAATATGCGAGGGAGTTGTAGGGTTGACGTGGATGTGTTGCGAAATGTTAGAAGTACCCTGAGATGATCTAGCCATATGGAACGAATGAAGAGTGAGATAAACTAGAAGAGTGTACAGTATGTGAGAGAGGATCAGGAAGAAATGGGAGAGGGAGACGATGGATGAGATGGTGGGACGGGTGGAGAGGTAAATGAATAAGGATGATGTAGGATGGAGGTAGTGCGGCCTGATGATGGAGGGATGGGCGACATGGAGGCAATTGGTTCGTCCCAACCTCTCTTCAAAACTGATCCTCTTAGTCGAATGATCTCTTTTGTAGTTTATTAATGCTATTGCCATTTATTTATTCATTTATTTATTTTGTAGTTTAGGAGCGCACTCCTGTAATGACGGGATTAATTAAAATTGCATCCTATCCTTCCAGTTCGAAAAACTTCTCTCTGGCTGAATAAAATTGTCTAGAGGCGGCAAAAATGAAAGAAAATACGTCATTGGGCAGAAGGAGTTAAAGCGTCAGGATCTGGACAGAGAGAGATAGACAGACAGATAGGTAAATAACTGGATAGCGTATAATGCAGCGTGTACAGGCTGGCTCTCGTATCAGGACTAAGGTGTCCGAAGAGAGAAAGACAGACATACAGACAGACACAAATACAGAGACAGACAGATAAACTCTAATGATGATCGTACAGTTGGCTTTCCTTGGAGGCCCCTAGCTCCTGACAACCACAACCAATCCCCGACCCCATCAGTCATACACAATAATTTAGAGCCGTCTAGCCATCAACAGGGACGCTCTCAAACACGCTCTGCAGATGGATTTATCTTTTGGTTTCAGTAAGCATCCAGCATGGCAAAGCTCTCACATGGGATTTTAATTCGCTGAGGGTATTCCTTCTGTGATGAGCTACAATTATTTCCATTGCAGACAAGGGAACGGTGCTGGAGAGGGGTGCCATCATTTGGTGGCACCGATGCGTCCATGTGGCTCCACTGCCTGGTTATATAAGCGTCCCTCAACTCTTCTCCCTATACCTCGAAAGGGGGATGGTGGACTTACAGGTATATACCTCCAGATGATTTTCCTCAGCTTTAGGAAGACGCACAGTTCGAGGATCCAGTTCTGTGCTAAAGGAAATTATCCGAAGAAAGCAAGAATAAAATGAAAAGAGTTTTACTGTATTCGAAGTGGCAGATTACTTCAGGCTGGTTTTGCTATATTGTACCCGTGCAGTTCTCTATTCATCATGCAACGCACTGACTTGTAAAGGAATTATTTGTTAACTGGCACTGCGTAACTTAATACCTAATATCCAGAGTGAGGCACGATACCGCGTTCGTGTAAATATGCCCAAATTAATACACAATACCGGGACAGCAGGGTACATACGACACTGAATCAAACCGTGTACTTATCATCGACTCGGTATATACCACACGCTCCAACAGAACAGTCCATGGAATTGTAGATTGTAAAGATGCAGAAGCTGTTGCGGAAGTTTAATAAAGAAATCATCGGAAAAGGTAGATAATTATTTTTAATAATCAGTAGGTCATTGTGTAAATAATGGCTATGATATTCATTTTTAAGAATGTGAGAATCTGGAGACACTTTCCGATGAGTATTTTTTTTCCCCCCTCCGTCTGTCCCTTGGTCGCCTCCTTGCTTTCTCCTTCCTTGCTGTGACCGTCTCTAAAGCAAGACGGATGGACTGCACCCCATTTTCTATTTTTCCTTTTCCCTGATTTGGAAACATACTTATCGATACGATAGGTGATAGTATTAAACTGTCTTAAACAGTTGGTAAATGATCCACTACCTTTCAGAAAATATGAATCCGTACGTTTTCGCAGGAGCTTTTTTTTTTTCTTTTTCTTTTTTTTAATGCTAATATATAACACAAAAGTAGAAAATGAAATGTAAAGTGAAGTTGGGTTATTCCTCGTTTCGATAAAGGTAACTAAGTTGCTGGAGTTAAACGAATTATTCCAGTAACAGTCAGGTAATAATTAAAGGTTACCTGTGTTAAATCATGCACGCTTACTTTAAGAATGTTACAGACAGACTGACATTTTAGTGATGTAGTCCTGTGCTCTGGGTTAGACATCAACTCGCTTGGGTGTCTGAAAATATGCGGTACTTTGAACCTCGAAGCCATGCAGGCGAATCCCGAATCAAGTCCCAATTTGTTTCCCAGTGAATCCATGAAACCGTGTATACCTTCAAGTCGGAGCATACAAATTCTAGTTCTTTATTGTAGGCTATCTGTTTATTTACGCCACGTTATTTTATTGAGTTATCACATAGCCTAAAGAATTCCCGGTTGGAAAAATTGCCGACATTATCCATGTCTTCTACAACCGATTTAACTCTGTTGTATATAAGAAAAAATAAGTATCTGGGATGGGGAGAACACAGCACAACCATATTTGGGCACTTTCATATCAGGGCAAAAATGCTGTACAGATTCCCACAAACAAACCTCGCTCATTAATTCTTAACTCGTTCCCTCACCCATTCCTCTAGTGCTTCCCGTCATTCTCTTCCACTCACTGATATTTTTTTTTCCTAATTTAATAGTTTTTGAGGCCTGGACGATGAGTGAATAGATGTATAGTTTATGTTACTCGCCTGCTGCTTGATGCTTGCCTTTCCCTTTCCTTTCCCCATCTAGCCATTAGACATTATCCAGTGTTCCAGAATGTAGGGTACTAAAGTTTGGCAATACTTTTTTGAGGGATTGTACATGGAATCAGTTATGCATAGGATAACGCTAATGTGCAAAATCGAAAAATAAACTACTATAAAAAGGAAGAAGTGTACGAGAGCCTCTGAAGCTAATGAGAATACAGCCCAACGAGACAGGGTAACAGTAGGCTAAATATGCATCGCGCTCGTTATGTACATATTACTATACAGTACATTAACCATTACTTTTGATTACCTACATATTCAGTGCTAACCGTAACTAAATCTCACTTCTCAGGAACACTGATTTGGGGCAGCACCACTGGGCTCCATATCTGCAAGGTAACAATGGAAACTCGTGTCATTATGGGCAACATGAAATATATATATATATATATATATATATATATATATATATATATATATATATATATATATATATATATATATATATATATATATATATATATATATTGATTAGGCATTTTTTTTTTTTTACCTTACGACCCAGCGACCACTCCACACTCAAAACAGATATTGGGACTGAGCAGAGAGAGAGAGAGAGAGAGAGAGAGCTGTCAAATGGCAGAGGGCGGGTAAAGTGGGATGTGACATAGGACTACTGAGTGGTCCCTGCCAAGTTTTGTAAAGTTTCCCCAGAAGCAGAATATAAAAGACGCATTTATAGAGAAAATGTGTGGTGGACTTAAAACACTAACTTGTATAAATAAATCATGTATATCACTGTATTCAAAGATATGAAGCGCACTGTGTTTCTCAAAGGTTAAATTCACACACACACACACACAGATCCGTCCTTCAAAGACAACACCAACAGAAGTCAATGTTCAAGTTTGTGTGTTCTTGGCTCTTGACTGCCAGGGTAACCACTTCAGTGCGATGACGATTTATTACTGTATTCCTGGCATAAGCAGACGATTTCATGAAGGGAACTATTAACAATTTCTGCCCACTCCTTCAGAAGGCTACGTTCTTTATATAATTTTCTTAGCACTCAGAGATGTTACTTATCACCTTAAGCCTCGCACCCTTACAGTTCTCAGGATATCTTCTCGCACCCATTTTCAGAAACCAGTTTTTCGATAATTAGTACACATCTATTCTGACAACAAATTCACTCAGCCATTGATGTCAAGAGCAGTCTCCGTGATCCGGGGGCGACAGATAGCAGTGAGGGCAGATTCAGTCTTCATGTACACACCATTACAAAATCGGCTAAAAATGCTGTTTGGCTGGATTCTGAGAACCTTCACCGCCAGAGTCGAGGTATGCCTCATGACTCTATAGAGGACCTTAATACTACCAAAACTTCAGTTCTGCTGCCAACCGTGGAGCCCAACAGCAATTCGAGAAATAAAGGAGTTAAAGCAAATGCAGAGAAGCTTCACCAGCAAAATTGCAACATTAAGCAGTCAGAACTACTGCATGGGAACGCCTGAAACATCTGAAGTTCTACTCCCTTCAAAGAAGAGAAAGGTACCAGATCATTTACACATGGAGAATACTGGAAGGTCCGGTACCAAGAATAGGGATTAAACTGAGCCCGAACAGGACGTGAGGAAGATCCTTCTACAATGAAGGCCCAAGAACAAACTGTCAAAACTTAAAGGGACTTAGAGCTGGTAGTTTCAGCAGAGCACGGCCAAAGCTATTCGACAGCCTTCCTCCGTAGCTACGAGACATGTCAGCCTGCAACGTGGAAGTCTTCGAACGAGAACTGGACGGACAACTGCCTGCAGAAGATAGACACACCTTCACTGTCATTGTACCAAATCTGGCCCCATTACAACAAAATAGAAAACCTCATTCCCTTATGTACTGTATATGGCAGAAAGGAGGATACAGCGGCAGTTCCTGTAGGCGAGGTCGATCGACCGAAATCGTCACAAGGTATCACAAGGTACGGCACAATGAAACAGTAGCGCCACAAAGTATTTATATATATATATATATATATATATATATATATATATATATATATATATATATATATATAGCCAACCCAACCATGGAGACGCCCAATGGCTTAAAACTTTAATTAACCACTTTGTAACTGAGCTGGATGGCTTGTTTCGCGCCCTCAGACACGACGTTTCGTATCGCCACGGGGCGCACGCGCCCCAGGTTAAGAACCACAGTGACTTACAGATACCTTGCTTTGGTGCAGCAGTTACCGGTTAGTTAAATGGCAGGGATCAGTAGGCAATGACACTGGAAGGGGAAAACATTGGCTGACAGGGGTAGATACCGGCAAGGGTTGACACTGACAGGCAGGGGTTGACACTGGCAGGGATCGATACTATTAAGAGCTGACACTGACTGCCAGAGGTTGACAATGATAGAGGTTGATATTTCAGAGGTTTACACTGGCAGGGTTGACACTGTCACAGGTTGACATGGACCGGCAGGGTTGACACTGGCTGGCAGGGGTTGATACTGGCGGAGGGTGACGTTGACAGGAATTGACATTGAGAGTTGACGCTGGCAAGAATTGTTGACACACACAGCTGACACTGTCAGATGACAATGACAGCTGATAATGTCAGGGGCTGACGCTAGGAGAAACTGACACTGGTAGGGGTTCACGATGACAGGGCTTTTCACTGGCAGGCAGGGGTTGAGACATTCAGAATAACCACTTCAGTCCGATAACTTATATTTAGTCTTGCCATCTCCAGAAGATTGTGTTCAGGTTACGAGAGGCTCGTCGAGATGCAGGCGATAGCTTTAATTATTCCTTCCAGTACGAGAGATATTTTATAGCTTTTGTAAAAGCGATGGGAGGCAGCAAAAACAAAATGCAAAGAGAAGTAAGCTACTCGTACTGAAGGCTGTACTGTATCATGGTCCAAGAAACCACAAAAACAATCATGGATGACTTTATTTGTTGTGGACATGCAGGAAAAGTGAAAATAATGTAATCTTTCAACAAATTCTCACCACGACGCATGACCGATAATACTGAAAGTCAAAGCAACAAGACTGGACATTACACTGTTCAAATTTAAGCAAGTTACAAGTATCCTACAATTTTTTCCTTTTATTTCTTACTTTGATAAACCTTGACTGAAGTTACACGAATAATTATATACTATAGTCACTCAAAACCCATTTCCTTCTCTTTCACCCTTAACACCTCCAATCCAAGGACGTGTAATTTAGTTTAGTCTTGCTGCCTTCAGACGATTTCATTTAGCTTAGGGGAGACTTTTCAAGCTGTGGGGGTTATATGAAGCCTTCGATAACACCTTGATAACAAACGATCTTTCTTGAGCTGAATAAAATAATTTGGAGGCAGCAAGAGGTAACTATAAAAAGACGTCACCGTATTGAAGGAGTTTGCTAGTCTTACTCATAAATTCCAACTTAATCATTATACTAAAATGTAAATGCATATTCCAAACGGAAGTTGAAGTAAAAGTGTATAATTAATAGTAGTAATTGTATCTCAGGAAGCCTCAGGGATACACAGCAGCCAGAAAAGCGAGGCGTCTGTGTAGGAGCAACTGCGTCAGCCATGGATAATTATGAGGCCGCAATCTAGGGGGGGTGTAGGTTTCGTAGCTCCTTAATTTTTAGCGATTTGTTTTGCGTACTGAATCTTAGTATAGTCTCATATATTACTTATGTCATTTCAATATCTACACAGTTTGAATGAACAGCTTACAAGAGGATTATATTTTAGCTGTAATGGCTAACACAAATAGTCGAGGAAAGTGCGCTACAGTGGCTCAAACGCCAGCAAGAAATTCTGCCTCCTGTCTCATACACACCTGGGTTCTGCTGTTTTATATTTCATACATATTTTGGAGTATAGGCCACGGCACCCTCAAATATTTTATTTGTGTCACATTATTTTATCGATCAGCATGTGTATAGCATCCTGATATGAGTGTGTATGACTCACGTGGGGAACAACCTTGGCATGGCTGCATCCCCTCCCCCTGCCCCGCCTCACCGCACACCATGTAGCTCTAGTGAAGATGTTGAGAAGCAAAGTGTGGTCTTATATACAAACAGTGCCTTATAACAAAGTAATGGAGTGTATCGCTGTCACACACAAGCAGACTTTATAACATTCTCTTCAGCTCTTTGGTTGCTGCCTCGACCTTTTGCCCGTCACATATGGTATTACTGTACAAGGACCCGGCTCAGCTTGGATTACACTGATTAGGGTACACCATCAGCATTACCATTAGTGAATCCCAGATCCAAATTATTTGGTAATTAGCAGGCGGAGACATTGAAACCCTTGCACACTCCAGTACGTAAATTCCAAGCTCGACCATAAAACAGCGAAATATTACTCATTTGTAGTTACAGCATCTAATTTAATGAATATTGATGCTGAAGGGTCTTTTCAGCTATGATTGTAACCTATCGACGTACTTTTCCATACTGATTACAGAGACAAGTTATTACAGGAAATCAAAAAAGATCAGGTAATATTCGCAAAGAGATAGCATCATACTTCCTGCTGGTGTGGTACCTTTGATATGGAGAGGAACTGTCGAGGTAGTAATAGTACTCATGAGCCCTAGTTTGTCCTTACCGTCTACACCCACCCTTGGCTGCAGAGAAGCCGTAGTAAGAGCTCTGTACTAAACCAAGCCCTATCGTTCCAAGTTCGGATGGTGGGCTGCAGGATAGGGGCAGCTTCACCCTGCTGTCCACTATTTCACATTCAGATGAGACTGGGATCGCAACTACAACTATTACTGCCGGAAGCCATACCACTTCACGTCACGCCCACCTTCAAAATCGTGATAGGAAGGAATAATCCCCAAAATATGGCTATATGCCACCAAGGTAGAAAGGAGCGGGGAAAGTAATTATATTAAATGTATGATGTAAAAAGCAGTAAGAAAGGTGATAATCTTGGGAATAAAAACAGTGGGAGAGTCACCCAGGAAATCAGTATATTGTGGGGGCTTATGTGGTGAGGAAAGAGAGGGGAAAGCTGAGAGACGGTGTAGGAGTGTAAACGATCAACCAAGAAAAAAGGTGACTGTTAGTCATAGAGCAGTTACAGTGTGAACAGACGGGCTGAGGATCATGGCTCATTAAATGCCCATAAGTGGGGCGGGTATGGCCCAAGCGAAAACCAGTAAGGATAGTCTCATCGAGGGCAGGAGTGGGGTGATGTGTGCCTGGGAAGAACTGAGGATTTAACACTATGAAGTTTGATATTAATTTGCAGGTCCCAAGAGGATTGCCAACGTTCACGGAAGAGACGGGTTTGAAGAAGAAAACAATCAAGAGAAGGAAAGGGGCAGGAAGTGGACCTAGAGGAGAGAGCAGCAAAACGCTCCAGCGAGTCAGCTTGTTCAGTACCAGTAATCCCGATATGACAAGAGACCCAGCAGAAGCGAACTGACTTTCCGAACAGAGAGACAGAACAGCCACTTCTGAATTTGGGAGATAAGAGGACGAGAAGAAGACGAGCTGCGTAAGGAAGTGAGCACACCGAGAGAATCGGAGAAGATAATTAAGGTGGAAAATGATGCTAATACTCTACAGTGTAACCAGGCTGAGTGTCAGGGTCCTAGTACAGTGCGGCACAATGCAGGTCAATCGATTGTACGACTGGCGGCCGATACTGCAGCTTTTGAACCTATGTATTTTTTTTATATTTGTTTTCAGTATTACCAAAGGCTGTGATATATTCAATCTGACTGTTCCTGGGTTCCTTGTACAATTGTTTCTGTTCCCTTAGTCCATAAATCTTAACACTAACATTAACAGTACATGAACACAATCAAGTGACACTCACCTCTAATAACAAAACTACGCTAACTTACGCTAATCATTACAAATATTTAACTTGCAAAATCTACTCTACATTTTTTAACATTTCACGTTTCAAACCATTTTTTTTTATTTGCTTTTTAATGTCAACAGTAACTACAAACTAACTTCAGGAAACACTTCACCATCTTCAGACACCTTTGAGACCACTTAGCACCTTCGGACAGTATTCTAAGCGGCACAGGAAGCTTCGTAACCCCTATTCCTTAGCGATTTATTTGGCATTTATTCCTCCACGTTCTCCGGTATGCTACTCGTGTGATTTTAATATCAACATAGTTATCATCAATAACATACAAGAGGATATTGAGGTGTAACGCGCAGAATTAATCGCTAAGGAAGAAATATTACGAAATCTCCAAAGCCAGCAAAATATTTTCCTTCCCAACTCTCTCTCTCCCTCAACAGTAGTATCTATTCTCTCCCGTAGCGTTTATTCTCACCCTTTCACCAATTTTCATTCACATCTTTTTGAAATATCATTTAGTCTCCATCTGCTGTAACATCCTGATTTCATTTTCTGCTGATATGTGTGTTTTCAAGACCTCTACTTTTCTCCTCATTCACAATTTAGTATAATCTTCTTCCTGTTCTCGATTTATCTTTTCATTCTCTTATATTACGGTCCCCTTTTCTTCTTCTTAAAAGCTTCATCCTTCTCTCATCTCTTATGTAATTTCTTCAGTCCTCTTCCTGTCACACTTTGCTTCTCATCCTTTATCAGCTGTTTTACGTCCCTTGTCTCACTCGTCCACTCCCATCTTTGTTTTTTTCTTTTTACTTTTCTTCCTTTCCTTATAATCCTGTCAGTCTTTTCCCCGTCTTCCGTCTTCAGTTACCTTGTTCTCCCATCTCCTTGTTCTTCTCCAGTTCTGTCATTCCAAGGCTTTTTCTTTAGTTCTTTTGGTTTATTAGGCTTCACCTGCTCTCTCTCTCTCTCTCTCTCTCTCTCTTATCACAATTATCTTTCAGTCTTCATACATCATTCATCCTTCCTTACAGCCCAGGACAGCACCTTTCCCACCCATCGTCGTCATTTTTCTCCCTCATTCATCACCTTCATTTTACTTTTATTTTTTCTCTGTTCTCCTTTCTCTTCTCGCTGTTCCCAAGTTCATGTTCTCTGCAATGGCTCATATTCGACGTGTTCTTCCCTGCCTTTTGCTGGATATCGATTTTGTTCCTAATGTCGGCAAATCTGTTCATCCTTTATCTGCTTAGCCGTTATATCCCTCAGTCCACCTCCTTCTTCTTCTCCTTCAAAGTTTCTCCTGCTCCTCCTCCTCTCTTCTTTTCTTCTTCTTCTTCCTCTCCTCCTCCTCCTCTTCTTCTTCTCCTCCTCTTTTTCTTCTTCTTCTTCTTTTCCTTCTTCCTCTTCTTCTTCTTCCTCTTTTCCTCCTCCTCCTACTCCTCCTCCTCCTCCTACTCCTCCTCCTTTTCCCCCTTCCTCCTCCTCCTCCTCCTCTTCCCCTAGTCCACATCCTCCTCCTCTTCCTCCTTAATAATACCCAGCTTCTTGGCCATGCTCTTCACGTTGCTGATCACCTCCTCCTGCACCAGGTTGAAGCTCATGGCCAGCAGTGCGATGCCAAACAGCAGGTAGATGGAACACAGCGCGATACTCAGCTTCACGTCCTTCTTCCCTTCCTGAGCTGGCACTAGGTCACCGAACCCTAAAAGGAAAAAATGTCGTAGTAGTAATGGTGGTGGTGGCAGCAGTAGTAGTGGTGGTGGTAGTAGTAGCGGTGGTATTATTATTATTATTAGTAGTAGTAGTAGTAGTAGCAACAGTTGTAGTAGTAGTAACATCAAGAATAATAATGAAAATAACAATCAAAATAATAATAATAATAATAATAATAATAATAATAATAATGACAGATAAATTAACAGAGAAATAAATAAATAAATGAAATAGACGTGAATGGATAACCCGTCATAGTCATGCATTCCTTAAACCATATTAACTCATTTTCTTTTCATTCTCTTCATGCTGTTTCCAGAGTATTATATTCATGGCATCCGCAGACCATTTCATTCAGTTGCACGTCCTTCTCGCCCTCTTGAAATAGTTCATCCCTCTTATTCATACTATACCCACACTGCCTACGGTCATGAGGCAGCTAGATCATGTGTGTGTGTGTGTGTGTGTGTGTGTGTGTGTGTGTGTGTGTGTGTGTGTGTGTGTGTGTGTGTGTAATTCACCGGGTCGGTCAGGATCGTCAGCTTTTACCCTCCCGGAATGGAGCTGAGAGCTCATATAGTCCGATCTAAAGGCAAGGCTGTGAACTTCACACACGCACACACCCATCCCCTTGCTCAAGGGGGACAGTAACCACCCACTTCGTCAGTGAAACTTTACGCAACCTAAGCGAGGCGCGAACTCCCGTCCACGGCCTACTCAGACACCAGATGGCAAGCGAGAACGCTACCACTGAGCCAGCAAGGGTGTGTGTGTGTGTGTGTGTGTGTGTGTGTGTGTGTGTGTGTGTGTGTGTGTGTGTGTGTGTGTGTGTGTGTGTGTGTGTGTGTGTGTGTGTGTGTGTGTGTCGCTATTTCCTCAATGCCTGGGGCTAAGGCTGCTGATAAGTTAAACATTAATTAAATGGTACAGTATACGAGTAGAGAAATTGGTCTTTTATACTGAGTGAAATCGTCTGTAGGAGGTAAGAATTAAGTACAACAGGATATCCAGGTAGTGAAGGTGTTTGAAGGGTCTCTTGAGCTGAATAAAACCGTCTAGGGATAGCAATATCAATACAGGTATATATATATATATATATATATAGAGAGAGAGAGAGAGAGAGAGAGAGAGAGAGGCTATATGATGCCATCTTAAGGAAGGTGCACATAAGGCTGTATCTAACTTCCAGTTCTGAAAAATATATATATATATATATATATATATATATATATATATATATATATATATATATATATATATATATATATATATATATATTGCAGATGGAAAGAATACAATGGCCAATACGTCACTGTAATTCAGAAAGTTTCTTCTGAGCTGCATAAAATCATCCGAAAGAGGCAAGAACAAAGAAAAACAAGGCTACCATTCATCCAACTTGTGTGTGGTGAAGCACAAGCGATCCCACTGTTAACTCCTCCAGAGCCCAGTGACATCCAAAGATGGCGGTTTGGGTCATGTTCAAGTCTTAAATGGGAAGGGAACCATAAGCTTTGCGACTATGAGCCGATAGGCGAAGGGCGGTACACTAAGTACCCTCCCCATCGGATCCAACGTGCAGCAAAACTGGGCTCTGGTGGGTTAAAGGCTATTGCTTCCCGACTAGGGCTGAATCAAATCACCTGAAGATGGTAAGAATTAACCAGCACAAGACTACCAATGATCTGACCTATAGTGGTGAGTGTGATGAAGCAGAAGTAGACGGAATCCAGGAACTCCCACTGCTCCCACTTGGCGAAGAGCGAGGCGCCCCCGAATATATAGGCCACCACCAGCATTACCCCCAGCCAGATGGGCACGGGTCGCTCCTCTAGGGTGTCGTCCTCCTCTTCGTCGTAGCCGTAGTCGTCGTAGTCATCGTAGTAGTAGTCGTCTTCCATTCGGGAGAGGCGGCTGGGGGGTGGGATGTGGCGCTGGGGGTACCGTTCAGAGCTGCGTGTGGACCTGTGAGGCGGCGGCGACTCGGAGTACCCTGGGGACAGTACCAGGGCAAAATATACACACTTTTTACTCTACCGGCTTAAAATAGTCATCTCTCCATCTTAGGTGCTGTAAAATATGGTGCCAGTCATGAAGAAATGCTACAGGAAGGATGCAGAGCTGTGGCGTTGTCTTTTTCTTCCACTGAGCTACGTGAAATAAGCCACAAGTGGACGAAAATCTGGGCCAAGTTAAAGTAAAACGGGTACAGTTGTAGGGAATTCGGTACTCTGCCACAGGGATCGGCGATCTTTTGAACATCGTGTCTCAGTTCACATTAATATCAACAGTTTTGTAGTCCTGATTGCCAACCACCATATTAATATACATATTTCGTAAAACAAACCGCTGTATCTCATTTCCAAAGAAGAAAAACTATACACTTTAAATTTAAGAGATTACGTACGGGGGTAAAGAATATATTTTAAGCTGTTTACAGTAATGCGTTTTTAATATTTTAAAATCAAGATCCTAGATTAGTTAGAGTTGTTAACCAAGACATCTAAAGAGTTGTGTTTTCTTCAGTAATTTTCGCTCCGTTCTTGAATGACGGAACAGCAGGCGTATTCGAGGGATAAATACATTTGGCTCCTGCTACAGATTATTGTTCCTCTATCAAATAATAATTATTATTATTATTATTTGCTGTATGAACCCTACCTCACCTCATCCTTAGGTGGGTAAATAAGTGGGGATGGTGAAAATGATGACGATATTTACCTGTCAACACAAGCTGGTGAAGGTTATGTATTCAACTCTGTCTGTTTGTCAACAAGATGTCTAAAAATGTTATTGATGGATTTCAGTGAGATTTTGTGAATAAAAGGGTCATGGGCCAAGGAAGAATTAAGAAAATTTTGGTGGTGATCTCAATTAGCGTTCCGGTTTAGGACTATTTTTTGTTTGTTTGTCCACAAGGTATCTAAAAAAGTTATCCATGGATTTTACTGAAAAGTTGTGGATATGTGGGTAATGGGCCAAGAAAAAGTTGAATAAAGTTTGGTGGTGATCTGACTCGTCTGATATAGGCGTTGGCAGAGGTATGCGCTCCTTGCTTGCTGTCTTCTGGTTTAAATTGTAGTTTTAGGGAAATCAATGGGCATTCCATGGAGAACCATTTCGCCTGCCTAAAGCTGCCCACGCCTGCTGATCAGGGTTGTGTAAGCAATGAGATTGAAAAAACGAAGGGATACATGCATAGACCGACACTGATGATGATGATGGTGATGTGCACTCACCTCGGCTGCGTGGTATTCGTTGTGATGAGCGTGACCTGCGTGTGTCTGGCATGGCGGCCTCCTCGTCCCTCCTGCTGCGCCTGCTGCTGCCCCCCTCACACCCATCACGGTCCCGGCAACAGCTGCAACACACCATCACCTTCAGCAGTGTTGTACATTCAGCCGCCCAGAACACTACTCTCAGCTGTATAAAATCATCTGGCGTCAGCTACAACAGCATACTGGAGTTGTCCCGTCATGTGAGGGTAAACAGCTACGTTACGTGAATGGCTACAACACTTTAAGACCCGTCATGCATTTCTCCTTTCATATACGAGTACTCTTAACGATTAGCCGCCATCAGACTGAACGTGCGTGTAATGTCAAGTATATGGATATGGAAAAATATGAATGCCATGATATGAACAATGATATCATTAACCTTGAAAATTAATGCCACTTAAAACTGTAGCAGAGAAAGGCACACCAATTAAGCCAATAGCAAACTGAATACAAGTGCGGTAGGAAGAGCGATTTTCACACAGCGTGGCACAATCCTGCGTCAGTGCCGAATGCGTTACTGCCCTGGAAATGGTAAGCAAGAAAACAAATTTCGTGAATGAACATTGTATATTTTTGATTTCAGGCCCTTAGATTTTCAATATATATCACCATCCCCGCGTTAAGTCAGTTGTACGAAAATTTTGTCATTATTTTTGTATAAAATGGGTGCTTAATTTTACTAACCACTACTGATTACTGATTATTATGAATTAAGTCTTGTATATTGAGGTAATCTACTGGTACTTCAGTTCTAAGCTTCCTTAATTTTGTCAGCTCATAAATTAGCCACTGAGATTAGGTATGTAACGTTATTTTGTCAGATCATTGTCAGCTGAAGTTATACTTTTCGCGCTTCTAAACTGTATACGATTGACTTTTTAAAATATTAGCACGGACAAGTCTGTATTTCACTGTGGGCCGGGTGTGGTTATACCGTCAACACTGTACAGTTACTGACTACCCACACTGAATAAAGAATGTTCTTTCCATCAAGTAACTGTTTATCTTCAACCACTTTCTTTTACAATTCTCTCCTTAGCTATAATTATAATACGATAATATTTTACTGTTCTCAGCTACGTTAATACGATAATATTTTAGTGTTCTCAGCTACGGTGTTAGACAAGAGCTGCAGTTATTCATCTTACAATTTTCCAGTTATATTTGATGAAGTGTAACGTCATGCTTGGGCTGACACCCTCCCCCACCTCTGTAACGCACCGTAACACATGACCTTACACCCTCATCCCACCCTTTCTCTACAATGTTACGTCACTTTTTAATGGTTCCATAGGGCGCTAAGTTTTTCTATGTTCCTTTAAATTAGCAACCCTTCTACCATACCAGAAATCTTAACTGCGATACATTAACTACAGATCTCGATTTTCTTCAGCTTACGAGTTGTCTCTTGTCCAGTTAAGGTGTTGGAAGCATTTATACTCCAAATTCCAATTTGACACTGAACATGGAAAACATACCATTTGTATAAATAAAGATGCTTATGTTATATCCTGATTGCCTCACTTAGCCGAGCTGATGCCAAAACCCACCACTACCCCGATCCTTCTGCTCCTGTTCCTCATCCTTCACCTGCTGCCACTCCTGCTCCTATTACCACCCCCACACTTCCCACTTTCCCGCTCCTATGCCTCATCTTACGCCTCCTACCATTCCCATTGCTCCTGCTCCTACTGCTACCTTTACTATCCCTACCTTTCTGCTCCTGTTCTTACACCTGCTGCTGCCACTCCCACTGCTCCTACTCCTACTGCCACCTCTACTATTCCTATCTTTCTGCTCCTGCTCCGGCTACCGTACCTACTTCTCCCATCCTTCTGTTCCTGTTACTATCCCTACTACTTTTGTTAGGATCTACCCCTACTGTTCATCTTGGCTTTTATTACCCCTACTACTCTTGCTCTTAACTAAATTACTCATCTTATTCTCACTACAGTATTACCCTTACCATGTTACTCTTGCTATTACCCCTACTGCTGATATTACTGCTACTACTGCCCCTACTACTCTTGCTCTTATCCCCTCTGCTTATCCAACTAGGCTACTACTGTATTACTGCTCCCGCTACTCTTGCTACTAACCCAACCGCTAACCCTACTGCTATTACTACCCCCTGCTACTCCTGTTTTTACCTCTACTACATCCCATTTCCCCCAGCCCTGCTTACCTGTGTTCCCTGTCGCTATAGTCGCACTGTCTGTCTCTGTCTCTGTCTCTGTCCCTGTCTCTGTCTCTATCTCTTTCCCTGTGCACGCTCCTATCCCGGTGCACGCTCCTGTCCCGGTGCGCGCTTCTGTCTCTGTGCACGTCTCTATCCCTCTCCACGCTTCTGCTCCTGTGCACGTCTCTGTCCCTGTGCACACTCCTGTCCCTGTGCACGTCCCTGTCCCTGTGCAAGTCCCTGTCCCTGTGCAAGTCCCTGTCCCTGTGCACGTCCTCGGCCGTCAATCCGTCGTTCTCAAGGGCGTACTTGTTGAACAGCACCGCCACACGACCCTCGTCCTGAAGAGAAGAACAGCATAACATTAACACAGTCGTATACAGTATATATATATATATATATATATATATATATATATATATATATATATATATATATATATATATATATATATATATATATATATATATATATATATATATATATATATATATATATTTTTTACTTATGGGATTGGGCCACTGTCACAGCTTAAACAGTAAGCAGTAGCACGAAATTCGATGCACCTTAATAATGGTGTAGAAGAGTCTCCTTGGTTATTATACATGATTTATTTTCATATGACGGAGCTCGGTCCTTTCCACAACCCAAGCGAGAGTGGCGGAACTTCTGTGGCTCACTGTACATAAAGGAAAGGACAGTGACGCAACTTTTGTGCTGGGCTGTACATATACCAAGCCAGCGTAACCAAACTTTTGCTGCGAACTGTACATACACCGAGCCAGCGTAACCAAACTTTTGTGGTGAACTGTACATACATCAAGCCAGCGTAACCAAAGTTTTGTGATGAACTGTACATATTCTAAGCCAGCGTAACCTAACATTTGTGCTGGATTGTTCATATACCAAAGCCAGCGTAACCAAACTTTTATGATGAACTGTACATATTCTAGGCCAGCATAACCAAACTTCTGCGACGGACTGTACGTACGTCCTTGGGTGGCGGTGCGAGGTAGCCAGAGCCCTTGGAGTTCTGTGAGGCTCTGTTGTGGTGACTCCGCTCCGACGCCCTGTTGCTGTGTAGGTCCCGCATGTCACCCTCAATGTCATCGTCCATCCTGCAAAACACAAACACCTTTAACACCCCTTCAGTACTAGGTCACCCTCCACCTATGTCACCTTCAACTATGTCACCCACCACCATATCGCCCTCCATTATGTCACCCTCCACTAGAACATCCTCCATTATGTCACCCTCCACCATATCACCCTCCACCGTGTCACCCTCCACTAAATCACCCTCCACTATGTCATCCTCCATCCTTCAACACACCGACACACCTCTTGCCTCTTTAACACCATGTCACTCTATCTTTAACACCATGTCACTCTATCTTTAACACCATGTCACTCTATCTTTAATACCATGTTACTCTATCTTCAATACCATGTCATTTTGTGTCGTGATAAGGAATGGCGAGTAAAATCATTATTTGTATTCAAGTAAACGCAGTGAAATGGGAAACTGCTTTTGGACTTTTTTTTTTTCTTTTTGTCAGGAATACTGTGTCAATATTATAATTACCTTGACACAGTATACCTGGTTGGTCAGTAGTACTAATAGTGTATTTTTTCTTCTGGTGTGTCTGGAGGGTAATTTTTTCCCTTTTGCGATGGAGAATTCTGTGTCTTCAGTTTCTTTTACGTAAACATATGTGTAAAGTAAGCAGTCCTATTTAAAACGTGTTATGGAGTGGAAAGTTGTTGTCAAGGTGGCCCTCACAGCCATGACAGTGTTAATTATTCCAAACTGTACCACCGCTAAGGCACATCACATGCCGTCATCATCCAGTCGGCTTTGAATGTTGCTGGATCGTGTGTATGGCAGGTGATGAGGCCAGACTCGCATGTATACTCTGAGATAATAGCAATACTTGATATCTAGTCTGACTACCCTGTCAAACTTCCGTCACAGCGTGAATCACAAATGAGTCACTAAATCTTTATTGGAGATCTGAGGATATATTCTCAGCATCATCAGGAAATATTAAATTCTTTAACATGAAGAGGTCTATTCAGTTAATATTTTATTATTTTTCGTTTATTTTCTCTTTTCTTCCTTGTCTTTTTTTTTTTTTTTTTGCCAAGCTCAGACCATTTATTCAGCTTAGGAGAGATCTGTCCAGTTGAATGAGTAAATAATAAAAGTGCAAACACTATCTGTATGTCAGAGGAAGGTAGAGGTTTGCGTGGTTTGGACAAACAATGCGAATAATTTACACGCAGAGAGAAAGAATGGACCAAATTAGCACTATCATCGGCTATATCCAGGTACAATAGCCATGTAACACCACCTAGCATGCCAAGTCGGAATAAGTAACTGAACGTTAGTGAGTGTTTACCAAGGGTTCTATGTAGCCTCATAACTATTTACTTAATAAAACAAACGGATTACTCTTGGCATATTACACTCGGTACGCTGGTCTTATTAGTTATTCAAGAGCGTATTAATATGGATACATTAGGGGACGTTAAGTACGTTGTAGTACGCATTCAACACGTGCACCAATCACATGAACACACCAGAGACCCTATTCCCGTCAGTTTAATGTCCTTCTAGCACCTTTTCTCTACCTGTATACTTCTACACACAGCACGTTATTGTTGCCTTGGGCTGGAGAGGGACGCCTTGATGTGGTGGCGCCGACATAACCGAGTGGCTCCTCCTCTAGTTGTACAAACGTCCCTCAACTCCCTCCCTACCCCCGGAAGGAGGTTCGTGGAGGCAGAGGAACAACTTCAACCAGCAGTCTACCGGATTCATGTTTTAGATGAACTTGGGGCTACAGCTGTTACTACTTCCTTGTATGTTATTTATGCTGGCTATATCGATAGTAAAAGGATGCGCATACCACACTCGAAAACTTTATGACGAATAATGCAACATACATCACTCGGAAGAGACGTTATAATGTCTGCAGAACCCACGAGAATGTAGCCCTCAGTCATGGTCGTACTCAGCTTTCCCTCCACACAATGACCTGTGTACTTTTTTGCTTAGTTTTTTTATTTATTTATTTTTTTTTTAATACCACTTCCTTATCAATTTGTTTCTGCTCATGACACATCATAGTTTTAATCCCTTTTTTTTTTTTTATACAAGATACATCAAATATATAACAACAAATTAAAGGATATTAGGGTGTAATATGCAAAATACTTATAATTATGTACGTCCACCTGAACATGGCAGAGACTTTTGTTCCCTCAAATGAATGACAACATATGACGATGTTAAAGCTCTACATCTTATCCATAGCAGTTCTTGATACAACTCTTGTTACTGCTCAACATTCAAGACAGATGGCAATTTTAGGCCAAGTAGATGAAGTATAGTAATATTCCTAAGCCTTCCAGACTAGAGGCCATTGAGTCATATGGTGGTGGATTGGGACGGGACCCATCCAGCAATATAGGGCGCGTCCCTGCAGCTCTAGTCATGTCCACTCTTTCCTTGATGTCTGGGCAGTGGTGGATCCAACGTTTACTAAAAGGGGAGGGGTCAATGATTTCTTTCTTTCCCACTGAGGACAATCATGCTTTTTTATACCTAAATGTAATTTCATTTTACAACCATAACTTACAAAGCTCCAAAGACCATCTCAAATTTATGCAAGACGGAAATGGAACTCACGTATTACTGTCCTTCTCTTCAGATGATATTTTTGTTAGCATGTGAAAGAAAAATTAAATGGAGGGGTCCAGACTCCTTGATCCCCCTCATTATACTGCTCACTGTTTTCCTTGTGTATTTATGTAAAGAACAAAGAGCATCCTACAGAAATGCAGGACACTTGAGTAGTTGGAAGAGTGTAGGACAACAGTGGCAGTCTGAGCAACTTTTGAGATGTGGAGAGACTTTGAGAACCATTGTGAAGTAGTCCGTGATAGAATGGTGCATACGTTAATTCTGTATCCTGGTGTCCCCTAACGTACACAAATGATGTTTTCTTAGATACTAAATGAACCTCCAGCTTACTGAGTACAATCTGTGTAAATATTCCTCTTTTTGTTTTTCTCAGTAAAAGTTAAGAGGACACACATTTGTTACACGACGATTTGGACACCCTGAATTACTGAAAAAAAAAAAAAAAAAAAAAAAATCGAAGTTCCTACAAACTATCATTTTTTTCATACCTCTCCGTGGACTCAAGAAAATTTTTTGGTGTGGAGCTCGGGTTCGGCGCCATTTTGTGTGTGTGTGTGTGTGTGTGTGTGTGTGTGTGTGTGTGTGTGTGTGTGTGTGTGTGTGTGTGTGTGTGTGTGTGTGTGTGTGTGTGTTTTCTTTTTTCCTAACCTAACGAGGATCCCTAACCCTTTTCACCTCAGTTAAAGGCCAAGTGTAGTTAGCCTTGAGAGCCGATTTGATCGTTAACCATGGAGACTCATCCCTACAACATAACTAATGCTCGACGAATTCCATGCATCCACCACTTAAGTTACGGGAGTGACCCAGTTCCGTCAGGTGATGGCCCTGCGATTTCTATTAGTGAGTGAAACGATACTACTTTATGGGATGGACAGAGCACTGGGGAGGACAACAGATTTTAACAGTGATGGCTCTGACGATGGGTGCTATGAAACCTATGGCAGTAGTTTTGACATAAGTGACATTAACTTATTCGTAGCTAACTATTTCTTGCCGATGACGTATTCTTCACTTTAATCAGGTCACCGTTAGACGATTTTATCCAACGTGGCGAAGACAAGCAGCTGCGAAGAGGTAATGACGGTAACACCTAACCTCTCCAGTTCCAAGTCTCTCATAAGCTGAATAAAATGGTCCGAAGGCAGGAAAAATAAGATGATAACTGTGTCGTCTGCCTGAAGGGTTAAGGATGCATCTTGGTTCTCCTCAGCACCTGATGATCTTGTTTACAGGACTGAAATACTGAGCTCAGCAAGTTCTTCAGTTTCCTTGCCGTACGTCCTTCGGCAAATGGCACGTATTGCATTTGTTTTCCTGTATGTTTATTTTTCAAAGTACTCCCATACTCGAAAGACATGAATATCACACAAAAATATAAAATGATGAATAACTAAGGACGAGACGTTCAGGAAATTTCTAACTCTAGACTACGGCATTGTGAGTCTAAGGACATTTATCTTGACTATGCTTCTGTTATAAGCTTGTCTACCCAAAGTTTGAATAATATAATACTTTTCTGTTCAGTTTAGGCCAAAGAATAATTAAAATGTATTATATAAGTATCATCATCATCATCATCTGGTATCTATAGTCGCGGTGATGGTGGTATGGTTGTGATGATACTGCTTGCTGTGGTAGTGGTGATATTGGTAATGATGGTGATGGTAGTGGTGGTGGTGGTGACGACTGTGGTATTTGTGGTAACCGTGGTGACTAATGGTAGTTGTGGTAGTGATGATGATGGTAGCGGTACTTGTGGTAGTGACGGTAGTGGTAGTTGTGGTGATGATTGTAGCAGTTGTGGTTGAGACAGCAGTGGTGATAGCATTTGTAGTGATGATGGCAGTCGTTGTGGTAGTGATGTTAGTGGTAGAGGTGGTGATAGTAGTTGCAGCTGTAGTAGCGATGGTGGTTTTGGTAGCTGTGGTAGTGGTGGTTATGGTAGTGGGGTGATGGTGGTGGAAGTTGTGGCAATGATGGTGATGGTGATGCCTGGTTATGGATGTGGTGGTGATGGTGGTGGTAGCTGTCATACTCACGGTGATGGTGGTGGTAGCTGTCATACTCACGGTGATGACAATAATGACTGTGGTAGTGGATATGATGATGGTGATAATTGTGGTAATGACGTTAAGGATCGTGGTAGTTCTGGCAGTGGTAGCAGAAACAGTGGTGATTGTGGTCGTGGTGGTAGTGGTAGGGGTGGTTTGTGGTAGTATCGTGCTCTGAAGGCGTTGATTAAATAAATTACGTGGTTCCTTCTGACGCGTACCCTACATGTGTACACCATTATTACTGGATGAACACACACACACACACACACACACACACACACACACCATAAATCACCTCCACACCTTCAGGCCGACGACGTATTTATTTATTTTTTTTTTTTACCTCTTCATTTCGACGTCATATTAGCTCATCTCCAGACGCTTCATCAGGTGAGATTTAGCTTTGTGATTTAAAGGAGAGAGAGAGAGAGAGAGAGAGAGAGAGAGAAGCTATATATTACCAACCCCAGCTCAAATAAAAAAAAAAAATCTCTCTACAGGTGAGTCAAATCGTCTGTGGATGACCCGAATGAAATAAAAAAAATTGGACATCGGACTGAAGAGGTCAAGCACTTCATTACAAGGACGTACTTCACTTTCGCCTAATTTCAGACGATTTTCTTCAGCTAAGGAGAGATCTTTCACGACGGAGAAGCTAAATACAGGCGTCATTAACCCCTTCACTGCTACACGGCTCCTATGCTGAATAAAATCGTCTGGAGGTGGCAGGAGTAAAACTAAAAAGGGCGTCACTGGATTCAGGGGGTTGAGGATGCAACTAAGAGATGCATTTATTCAGCTTAGGAAAGGAGGAGGAGGAGGAGGAGGAAGAGGAGGAGGAGGAGGAGGAGGAGGAGGAGTGTAGTTGTATGGGCTATGGGTACTATTTTAAGTGACAAGATTTCGTTGCACCTCTTACTCAGCGATTCATTTTGCCTGTTGCACCTTAAAGTCCTCTTGTACGTCACTGATACAAACGACATCGATATATAAACCATATAAATTAAGATGTAGCAGACATAATAAATCGCTAAGGGAGAGGTGCTACGAGGCTTCCTATGCCACCACAAACTCGGACATAAATCTAACACTTCCCCAGTTCACAAAATATCTCACATAATAAAATCGCTTCGTGATTGCAAGAATAAAATATATACAACACGTCCTGGGGCTGAAGTGGTTAATTAATTCACATGATGAACAAATCTACGTAGCACAGAATTGTAATCACGAATCATTGTTTGTTTGTTTTTTTCTTGAATGTTTGCTCTAGTTTGGTTGTGAAGTGTTTGGTTGCTGAATAAACACAGAAGTAGTAGTTGTAGTTCCACGTTCATCTGAAATGTGCACCCGGTGGACTGCAGGCTGAAGCTGCCCCTACATTCCACTGCTCAACATCCTCCTTTTGGCGGGAAAGAGAGGGGAATGAGGGGCGTGTGTATAACCGGGCAGATTCATCTCCCTAGCCATGTCAGTGCCACCGCGTGAAGGTGAAATGTTTAGTTGCTGTATAAAGGTATATGCAGGTATGGTTGTCAGGTGTTTGGTAGATGTATAAAGGCATAAACTGGTATGGTTGTGAAGTGTCTGGTAGCTGTATACGAGTACTAAAGGTATAACCAGGTATGCTTGTGAAGTGTTTGGTAGCTCTATAAATAAAGGGATACATAAACAGTCTTATAATCAACTTAACCTTAAAATATTCGTAAATACAGACACAAATTTCGCGAGGCAAGACATTTATGCAACAGGTCAACTCTGGAACTGTCTCCCTCTGTCTGTATTTCCTGCTTCCTATGACTTCCAGTATTTCGAACGCAGTGTGTCCAGGCATCCCGAAATGATCGGATCTTGAATTTGGCTCTCTCTTGTATTTTGTTTTTCTCTTGGAAGGAAGAATAATTGCGGGCTCGCGGCCTTTGGTTCCTTCTTCCTCGCATTAAAAAAAAAAAAAAATATTCAACACAGGACACTATGCAGCAGCCGGGAGTCCACTGGTTAGCTCTTCTATCTCATAACTGAAAGAACCCAACCTCAATTCCTGGGAGCGGTCAGACTGGTGGACACAGCTTGTTTCTTAGTACCCCTGTTCACGCAGAGGCACAACTGGGGACCTGGATAGAACACTACTACTGAGGATCGGTCTCTGGAGGAAAATTATCCGGGTTTAGCAAAAAATTGAATGATCTGCCTTTATGACTCGCACAGTCGATAGGCAAAAATTTAAGCCACTCTTTTATGAACCTACTACAACACCAAACATTTACAGGGGTTCCATAGGGGACTCAAAAATTTCGGGCTGGCTTACATCTGCACTCACTCAAAAAAGAAAAAAAAACAGCTGCTTCTCTCTCTCTCTCTCTCTCTCTCTCTCTCTCTCTCTCTCTCTCTCTCCTCACTTGTAGTCCGGGTCTGAGTAGGATGAGGTGTAGAATGCTGAGTCGCTGAGCCGTGAGTCGCCGGACCGTTCTGATGCCCTGTTGGACCGGCGGAAGGAGGAGGGTCGGGTTCTGGTGGACCCCCCGGACTGACTCGGGTACCTGGTAGAGGGGCAGAGTCAGTCGGTAGAGTCTGGAGAGATATACAGGCAGACTGAGAGAGAGAGAGAGAGTAACTGATAGATGGACTGATAGAGAGCGAGATAAATGGCTGGATGGAGGGAGGGGTGGATAGGCGGGTACGGCAGGTAGTTAGACAGAGTTGATATGTAGATAGATATATGGATACATAGACAGACTGATAGTTGGATAAATAGACAGACAGATGGATGGATATACAGTACCTCTATCTATCTATCTATCTATCTATCTACAGAGAGAGAGAGAGAGAGACAGACAGACAGACAGACAGACAGATAGACGGAGAAATACCACAAACATTCCTAAAAAAAAAAAAAAAAAAATAGTATTTTCCAGACCACACAGACCTCCTCGACGTTCGACTGGCGCGGACGGTTGGCCTCCTCTTCCTCCTGGGCCTCTTGGTGCAGGCGTAGCAGCAGATCCGCCAGTAGAGGAACCTGAAGGAGTGTGCCATGCCGTCCCCGATGTTGGCCAGGCACAGCATCATGAGCGGCACTCCCGGGATGGCATAGGCGATGGTCACTAGCTTCCCCGCGTTGGTCTTGGGTGCGATGTGGCCGTAACCTGTAAGAAGGGAGACAGGTAGATAGATAGATAGATGGACGGATAAATGAATGGATAGATTGACTGGCTGATAGACAGAAACAGGTACAAAGATAGATGGATAGACAGACAGAGGAGAGAGCTGGTATGACGTATGTGATAATCGATTGTTTACCTCGTTGGTCTTGGGCGCTCTGAGGAGAATTGGGAGAGAGAAAGATAGATGGATAGATAAACAGAAACTAATATATAAGGATAGATGGACAGATTGAGAGAAGTATGGGCAAGATAGAGCCTGTAGCCCATGAGAAGGACAGACAGATACAAAGATGGATAAATAGATAAAGAGAAACTAACAGATGGATAGATAGACTGGGAGGGATAGGAGAAAGACAGAGACGATATCACGTAAGGGATAGTTACTGGCCTAGTCTGCTCGTGTTGGTCTTGGGCGAGATGTGAGGGAATAGATAGAGTGATAGATATATGGATGGAGGGATAGCTGCATAAGTGGATGGGTAGATAGATCGACTGAGAGAGAGAGAGAGAGAGAGAGAGAGAGAGAGAGAGAAGAAACAAAAAGACAAAATAAAAAAAAACTACAAGGAAGAGACCTATCAGAGGAAACAGAAATATATACGTAAATAACAGCAGCAGATCAAACACAGGAACACCATTTGCCTTGAATTGTACTACAGTTCAGTGCAAGTACGGTGTGTCTGGGAATGAAGCCTTAGTTTACTGCTTATCTTATACGTGTTTGAGTACTGCCAGGTAACTCTATACTCAGTGACACGCCAAATGGTTTCTTGCAACCCATATTTACTACGTTGGTTCCTCTTCTTTCTGGATGTGGAACTATTTCGCTTACTTCACGTATCTTCAGTTACACCGGCAGTAAGTGGAAATGTTCGAAATTCAAATTGCAGAGGTCGTAGACAACACGACTACAAGTGAATCCTTACTTTGGAATGCGAGTGTATACAACATCCAGTAACACAGCTAAGACAACAACAACACGAAATCTCAGGAATAATGGATCAAAGGAGTGAGTCGACTGTGTGTATGCCGCGGATATCCTTTAGGGAGGATCAAGAGGCTATCCACATTTATTATTATTATTATTATTATTATTGTTGTTGTTGTTGTTGTTATTGTTGCTGCTGTTGTCGTTGTTTTTATGATCACGACGATGATGATGATGATGATTATAATTATTATCATTATTATTACCATTACCATTACTGGTGGTAGGTGATGGTCATTTTCATCCATTCACTTGATGTAGTGTTGCCTACTCCTTCCTTCACCTTTATCATTAAATTTTTGTCTGCTCTCCTCTCTTCCTACTTCTACCTTTCCTTCCTGTCACATTTTTAGTACCCTTCTTTCCACTTCAGGTGGTTCTACGCTGAGTGACAAGTGTAATGGTTTTCTGTAACCTGGAAACCATTTTCAACGCTGGGTGGTAATCATATAACTAATTCATGAGGTGACGTGGAGCCTACTATGATGTCCCTGCTAAGTGGGTCTGCAAACGCAAATGCGACGTCCACCCAGGAGCCTAACTTCCACACTTTTCCTTAATTCACAAGAGAATATTGGTTCCCTGCAAGGAAGCGGCCCTGCAGGGGTGGGTGCTTGCCTGTAATTGATGGATCTGCTCAGCCAGACAGACTGAGGCTGATCAACAACAACAGTTATTATTTACATTTATTATTATCATCTTCATCTGACAAAGATCCGTAACTCCTTTCAGCTTAGCTGGTGGCCAGATGTATAGTCAGGTTGGAGGATATATGTGACTGGTAAGCAAGGAATCTCATTCCTACCTAATAACAATGGCTTACTGAATTTCACACCATCATGACTTGGTATTCAAGGTGGCCTAGTTCTGTCGAATGAAAACAAAGCAGATATACCAACAAACCTAACAGTCTGGCGTGTTTATGCGTTGTTAACCCCTTCCAGTGGCAATTGTCATCAGAAAAATAATGTCTAGACCATAAAAGTAACCAGCTTAAGAATGTTATTGACTATTGTTTCAACCTGAGGTTTAATTATCATCTTCGCTATTTTTACTGATATTTTATTTGAGAGGATTAAAGTGAAAGGAGGACATGAAGTTATAATTGAAAATGACTGCATATCAAGATCAAGGATAGTCTCCAGGAAGAGAGAGAGAGAGAGAGAGAGAGAGAGAGAGAGAATCTGCCTTTCCCTGGTTGACCTTTAAATACTACCCTCGTGTTGTCATGCTAAGGACGCTAAAGCAGTGTCTCATCTCATCCCTGTTGTGTGCAGCTCTTTATAATGTGCTAATCTCAGGCCTTGCACCACCTTGTTAAATTATCTGATCCGGAAAATATGAAGGCGCAAGTTAATCCTTCAGCTTCTTGTCGCTCTTCCACTCTTAATGAGGTAGGGATACAGGCGCGTGTTTATGTATTTATGTTTTTCCTTTTTAAATTTGCAGTCGCATGTTTCAAAATTTCAATGAGGGCATAATTTTTGACGCCCTTTACAGTGATGCCAATTTTATGTCTATACTCCTGAGATGTACGAAGCTCCCTAAATGACCTTAATCTTTTTTGGAATGCTGACCACTAAGACAGGGGGACGCCGCCAACTGGAGAGAATTCATTTACACCTCAACTGTCCATTAATACGGCCTGTAGAGCACAAACGAACGGACAGACGGACAAACGGACGAACGGAAAACTCGCATTCTGGTTCGGCTGCCCAAGGACCTCGATATCGTCTTTCGGAATGGAGAGGGGTGGTTGGGAAGGGAGAAGCAGACCGAGAACAAGGTGGGACTGGAGAGGTAATAAAGGAGGCTGGTGTGTGGTACAAGGAGGGGCTGTTACTGAATAGGGACATAAATGGCTGGAGGTACTTTTGTCGTGGAATTTCCTTAAAAGATGAGGGATGGGTAGTAAATAGATGGATGATTGAACGACTGCGCGCACACACACACACACACACACACACACATCGATCAAAGCATAACACCCGCTTTCGCTTTGCAGGCCCGAGTGTAAAGAGAAAATTAGGCTAATCATAGGTTCTTAAGCCTCGTTAGCAGCCGAATAAAATCCTCTAACGTTGGCTGTAATGAAAATACTGGAGTTGTAGCGATCCTGAGTTAATGGTGGCAGTATTATCGTTCCCAGCTGCTGTATACTCATCCAGCAAGACCGTCTGAGGCAGCTAGAATAAAATACCAGAGTTGTTCCGATCATGAAGGAGTCAAGGAGTAAAGGAAAATAATGGGAAATATGGAAATACACGAGGGGATAATTACAAGAGATGAGTGACAAGAAGAGGTGGGAGGAAAAAAACAGAACAGTAACAAGAATGATGAAAGATAACAAGTATGGAAATGGAAAAAAGGAATGGAATACAAAGCCCGGCAGGCAAGAGAGAGTGTAGGAGTGGGCAAATGAAAATAACATGAAGAGGAGATATCATACGGCAAAAAAGTAATTGCTTGTATTCTGCCTGTGGTTGATGGAGGTGGTTAGAAAATGAGTTAATAAATCGGTTTCAAGAAAATGGTTGATGATTGCCTGGTTGGTTAAACCTAAAAGGGTTGCACATGAGGGACGATGAGAATATATATATATATATACACACGTGTCAAGTGGGGTTGGTGGAGGATTAGTGCCCCTCCCTGTAAAACAATTAACTCTAAGCCCTTGGCCACCCCGTTTGGGATACATGGCCTCTGGCAATGGATGGATGGATATATATATATATATATATATATATATATATATATATATATTCGTATATGGAAGCTGCGGTGAAGCTGCCGTCGTTCGGTGGCTGGCGTGCTGTCTCGCTCAGCGTGGCCTGAATTCATCGCTCAAACTCCACCCGTGGCAAACAAAATTTCGTCTTCCTCAGTAAACACAATGGCCGTGCATACCAACGTTGCCCTGGACCACCAGGGAACATCTCCCGTGAAGGCAGCCTTCAGGGTTCCTCCTTGTTTAAAACCTCGTCGGGGTAGAGGTCTACTATTGTGTAAAACTTCGTGTACAAGTATTAAAAAAAAAAAAAAATTGTTGCCCTCCTGAGAGCCGCCCAATCCCACCCTACCTAAACTCTGGTTAGGTTGGGGTTCTACCACTATTCAAAATTTTGTGACTGTAGGGAAAAACTTGCCCATGCGTACTGGCGTTCCCCACGAACCTCGGCGGACCCACCTTGCGTAAAATTTGGTCCAGGTAGAGGTCTGCAACTGTACAGTAACTCAATAAGTGCGTGATTAAGTTAGCTCAGGGACAAACTCTCTATTTGGTTACCCTATGAGCGCGGCACAATACAACGACGACAGCAACAAGAACAACAACAACAACAACAACAACATCTAATCCCATTTTGCCCCACAAAAACAAAAAGGTAGGTGTCCTTAGTGAAGCTACTCAGTCTCAACATTTAAGGCAATGATGACCAGCCTCGCTTATCCCTGAGTGCCATTACACAAGCAAGACACCCAAACCACCCCTCGGAACCCATACAAGTTCCATCCGGTCAGAGCGAATTGACCCATTAAGCCACCAGGCGTCATTTGGTGATATGATTACCACCCAGCGCAGGAAATTATTTCTTGGGATACAGGAAGCCATGTCGCTTGCCACTGAGAGTAGTCACCTGATAGATAGATAGATAGATAGATAGATAGATAGATAGAGAGAGAGAGAGAGAGAGAGAGAGAGAGAGAGAGAGAGGCAGCAATATACTGAGTGGATGGTGGACGCCCCTACCTACCACCAATAGCAGGAATAATACTAATACTAATAATAATAACAACAACAACAACAATACTAATACTAATACTAATAATAAAGGAAATTTTACAGGAAAGACTGAATGGAAAACACCGTAGGGTAGGGTAACTCAAATGATCTTATATTGCAAGGGAAAGTACCATTAAGTGCATTACGGTACAGGTGTTGGCTGATGTGGCCGCCTCTATTATTTACACGGGAGAGTAGAAAAGTAGCCATATTTTACTACTTACTTCTGGCCATGCTTAGGAAGAGGGTGTGAAATAGATATAAAATAGATACTTGTTCCACCTACTTACACAGGGGGCCGTACAGTCGCTATCATAAGTACTTTCATCATCTCCAGCTTTTCCCTCTATGTTTTTCGTAATTAACTGTGGCCAACGAGAAGCTGGCCACACTGATAACTATTTTGGCCAGATATTTATCACCCATGTCGTTTATTCTGGATTCGAGAGACTAATTTTAAAAGTTCTTGAAGAAAAAAGCAAACAGGTGACAGGACTTTTGATGACAACTGTTCATACCGCTCAATTAGGAACTCGCCTGATGAAATGTGTTGTGGGGACGGCCCAGTCTGCTTGTGTGGGCATGGATGTGGTGCTGGGAGTAAGAAATTAACGAATAAATTACATAAGTTAGACACTGATAACACTAAGGCATCCTCACGACACACGAGAAAGCATCTGATGGAGTGGAGTGTTATGCTCGCGTATGGACGACCCTGTACGAGTGTATGTTAGTTATCTACCACGGTCAATCACGATACAGTTTAATTCATATCTTAGAAATATTAAAATTCAGACAGCAAAAATTCTTATGCAGCCAGGAGCAATAACACTAACAACAACGACGACGACGACGACGACGACGACGACGACGACGACGACGACAATAAATAATAATAATAATAATAATAATAATAATAATAACAACTGGTAAATAAGAATGGCCTTACCTTATCTAACGAGAGAAGTCTGCTAATAATTCCATAAGTATTTCCTCTTATAAACACAACATTCATTGACCTGTTGTTCCTCGACGTAGTTTCAATTTCTGCTATCCTTCGCTGTACTTTTTTCCAGTGACCGGGAAGTGCATTGTGTAAAAATAAAAATACATTCCTCTTTCAATCTTCATGTGTACGGCCCACGAATACGCCCCCTGTCTCCTTAAAAGTAAATCAATAAGTAACTAAATGGGCTAAATAACTTAATAAAGAAAGAATTATTGGCCTACCCACCTCCTGCACACTGATGGCACGGTTTTATTTATTTTTCGTGGCTGGCATTCGTAAGTGACTGTCTTTTGATTCTTCTTGCGATATATATAGCACTGAAATTTGCAGTATTAATATTCATCTGTCATATCTGGGCCCAGGTAAATATCAAAACCTTTCTAAATCATCCGACACCGTTAGATGTATATGCACTTTCCACACAGACAAAACACACACACACACACACACACACACACACACACACACAGTAAAATATAAAAGTGAGGAATCTGCTGCCTTTTTTTTTTTTTTTCCAGTTCTGAACTTCATATACTTTTCTATGTTTTTATCCACACACACACACACACACACACACACACACACACACACACACACACACACACGCAAGCAGTAAAATATAAAGGTACGGAATCTGCTTTCTTTTTCCCAATTCTGAACTTCAAAGACTCTTCTGTGTTTTTATCGATATGAGTCACTGACCCTGTGGTACTGAAAATGACGAAATAACAAAGAATGACAATTTAAAAAGAGAGTTCCTACCGGTATCAGAAAGGGGACGGAAGAAATCAAGCGAAACGAGAAAACTTTGGCATTTACAGGAAAAAGGTTTATCGACTTAACAGGCTGACAATGAAAAGACAATGAGGTGAAAAGAAAGAGGCGGATTCTTGATTTCAGACGTACTACTTCAACGTTACATTGTGGGCGGGGGAGGGTAATTATACGATGGTGCACAATAGAGCTGGAAAATTACAGAAAGAAGATAACATGAATATCTTTAAAAAAAATAATAATAACAAAGTATTGAGGTTCGAAATTGTGTGTGTGTGTGTGTGTGTGTGTGTGTGTGTGTGTGTGTAAGAAAAATACTGGGATATCAGAGTGAATGAGAGGAGGATAAATCGAATGTTTTTATTTTTTTTAGAGCATTTTTTTTTTTTTTTATGTGTCCGACTCTAGCATAGATTTGATAGTCCATGCCTAAGATCCAGTAGTCCTTCTATGGGCCACACACCTTCACATGCCACCACTTCGGCGCTAATACACAGATGCCACGACTATCTTATGAGGAGTGATGTGACGGTATGATAGTATTAGCTGGGGTGTTTTATGGCGCGTCGGTGAGTTTTGTGGAGGGTTAGTCTGTTTTAGTGAAATCCAGAGCATCAGACTCCCTTGCCCTAGCCTGGGATCGAACTAGCACACTCACTCCCCGAGGAAAAATGGACCAGAGAACCAAGTGGATAAAGCAGACGGAGTGTTTTGTGGCCCTCTTCATTCAGGCAGTTTTCTCTCTCTCTCTCTCTCTCCCCAGGTTGTGCAATTCCTATACGTGATACAAGCTTTAACACTTCCCCAAATATTCTTTCCCATTGTTTGAAAAAGAAACCAGGAAAGTATTGCAGGTTGCCGCCTCCCTCCTTGATATTTTAAGTTTTCGCCCGCACACAGATAAACAGAAAAGACAGACAGATAAAGAGCGAGAGACAGAGAGACAAACAGCAAAGACAGAGAGAGAGAGAGAGAGAGAGAGAGAGAGAGAGAGAGAGAAAGGTGAGTCAGTCAGTAAATGTCACAATACAATGAAGTGACCTATTTTTCTCAAGGCATTGCGACATAAACTTTGTAATTATTATTTTTTTTTAAGGTCATAAGAGACGCTCAGGACAATATGACTGACAGAGGATGGAGGGGTGAGTGGGGAGGGAAAGGAAGATGGTAGTGGGAGGGAAGGAAAGATGGGGGAAAGGGTGGGGAGGTAGGGATGAAGGAGTCTGGAGAGGGAAGCTAGGAGTGATGAGCGAAGGGGAAGTGGGTGAGAGGAAGGGAGGGGAGGTGCGTGGGTGTGAGAGAAGGGGAAATTGGATGAAGTGAGGGGAGGGGCGTAGGAAGAAGGGATGGAAAGGTAGGAAGAAGGAAGGAGAGGAAAGGTAGGAAGAAGGAAGGAGAGGAAAGGTAGGAAGAAGAGGAAAGGTAGGAAGAAGGAAGGAGAGGAAAGGTAGGAAAAGTTAGGGGAGGGGAAACAGAAGGAGTAAAGGTAGTGAAAGCCGATAAATGAAACGGAGAACAATGATTTACAATAATCCAGTACGTACAAATGTTCATAACCACTTTACCATCCGAGTGTCCCCTAAGGTTTGGCGGTAAGGTCCTGCGGTGCGGCCAGTGCAAGACAACTCCCTCCCGAGTCCCGTGTCTGACAAAGCCAAACCCTTCCTCGATAGGCTCCTTGATCCAGCCTGTGCCTTCGATATCCGTCCCCCTGAGCTACACAGAGCCCACACACATTACTCTTCCGGCAACTCTCAGGAAGTGTGTTGCCATCGGCGGACATGTGGACCGACACCCAACAGACTAGGTGACTGAAATGGTGTACACACAAATCAGGAAGGAGGTTTTTATCTACAGAACGATTTGGAAACCTGTGAGGCATTTTTAGAAACGCTTATTGACGTCAGGGTACGTGAGGCTACCACCACATGAATCATCGAGCTGTCACCTGAGCGGAGACGCACCAGTATAGACCTTTTCTGTGCAGAGGGCAGAGTAAATCAATCCTCCCGTCCTGCAACACTATGACAGGGACGCATTGCACCCCACCTCACATCAGTTCCTGCCTTGTGTACTGGAAGGCACCAGTGACAGACTTGGGTTCACCTCAACAATCCGTCCCAGCTGTCAGGGGTCGAGTAGGTGCAATGCAAGTACATGCATTTTTACACATTGGTGGTCTAGTGATAACGTAGTTTGTCCAAGAGGCGGCATTGCCTTTGGCACCACGGTTCAAATTTGGTGAGAGGTGGTGGCGAAGTGACTAAATTATGAAGCCACGGTTGGAAGGCCGGAAAGGACGCGAGACTGATCCTAGACTCGGGCAGGGAACAGTTTGTGTATAAAACATCGTTATAAGATTGATATTAGTGTCTTTACTGAACTCCTACAAGACACTCTGACATGCCATAAAACAGACCTCGGAACAACCATCATAACAGACCTAAATGCGACACCATCCACAATATTCTGCTTCGACAACAATAGGTCAGTCCCTAGGTTGATTCTCAACCCTTCCAACTAGTTTGGTTAAAATAAGATCAAAACTATTCTAGTTATCTTGTTCACACACAGACACACATGGGTCGAACTTTGACCTTGTCCTTTGGCCTTGACTTTTGACTAAATATTCATCCTTGCCTTACCTTCAACCCTTCTACCAAATTTGGTCTATATCGGATAATAACTGCTTAAGTTTACCTTGTAGGGCAGGGACAAGATCTGACTATGATCTGTGATCTTGTTTTAACCTACCGTATTATAGTATTCTCAGAGCAAAATGTCAAATCCTTGGTTGACCTTCAACACTTCCACCAAGTTTAGTTAAAATCAAACATAAACTGCTTGAGTTATTTTGCACACACACACACACACACACACACACACACACACACACACACACACACACACACACACACACACAATATTAGTAGTTTTTGCCGTACTGACACTTGGAGAGTCTGACACAACTTTTCTAAATCCAGTTCTAGACTTTCCAAGAAACCTGCACCGTTCTTGACAACTCCCTGAATCATTTTCTAGTTAAAGTGCACACTCCTGGTTGAACCCCTTCAGTCCGATTTTTTTTTTTTTTTCTACGGGATGACTGCTCTCAATTTGGACAGACTCTGTGTTAGCAAAGGAGTTAATGAAGTTAATATCTTACTCTCCACTTGAAGACATGTATCCTCAGGTGAATAAAATCGTCTGGAAGTGGCAGTGGTGAGCTGAAGAAATGCGTAATAAGAGTGAAGAGGTTAAAGATTACACCACCCTTGCCAGACGTTACGTTTTGATGATGTGCAAAATAATCCTCCCTCTCCTGAATGTTGGATGAATGCCTCTTCGACAATATAGAATTTCTATTAGTCGCTGTTTTCTCGAGCATTTTTTTTTTTTTTAATTGCACTTCTAAGTCTAAATTTCACCTCCTTCTGACCGCGAAGCTTCAAAAGATGCTACAGATCTTAAACCACAACCTGTTCATCCACGTAGTAAAGAAAAGATTCAAGTCCGCCATTTTTGTTGCTGTTTTACCGCAGCAGGAAGGCTAACATATTCAGTAATATATGTTTTCCCGAATTTATTGATCAATGAATCTTTTTTCTCGAAATTTTTTTACCAGAATGTATCCACGACTATTAATTCGAACAATGAGTCTGCATACCACAGAGAAGCATGTTTAAAAAAAAAAGGGGTGGGGGAGGAAATCGTGCACACACTGGAATGACACGGTGATGAAACAGTGATAATGGAAAAAGAGGTCACCATGAGATATTTGAAGATGTCTCGGTAATCCAGCAAGCAGGTATGGCTCTAACAGTGTTAAGGGCCATCATGCATCGTAAATGGTAGCCAAATCGACTGAAACCAATCTTCGTCTGGATGACAGCATTCTCGAGACACATGCAGCTGTTTAAGGACTTGTACAGAAGATGACAGCCCTTGACACTGACGGAAGTAATACCGGCGTGGTCTCTTAGAGCTGGTAGTGTTGGTCAGCAGTGTCCACAAAACTGACAGGATTACAACAGTAGATCTTACTAACACACAAAGATAGTCTGAGACGAGCCTGTACATATGATGCCAGACACATAGTACATTTGCCTGACGCTGACAAGACGTAAGGCGCAGGATCGAAGGAGAAAAGTGGGGGTGCATGAAGAGAGTGAATTAACTGAAAAAAATTTGAAGCTGACGGAGGGTAGCCTAACCACTGTGACACTGATGATGTCGTAGTTGACGGAATTAAGTGGTGGGTATTGCGCTTCTGCCCCACCAACAGAGCTGCTCTGATTTGTGCATTCATAGGCCAGGCAGTTATATGGATAGGGCGAGTACTGACACCGTTGAAAGGCAACACAGACACTGGTGAGGTGACAGGGCTTGACGGTGACACTGATGGGTTGACTGGGCTGGAGGGTGATACTGAAAGGATTAAAATGTCTTCGTCTCATTCTGAGGAGACAGCGAGCCACGGTACCGGACTCACAAGCAACACAGGACTGCCTATCGTATTGCAGACTTTGATTTGCAGGAAGGACAACGAGACTGTAGAATCTTTTTGTCTCATGTTCTTCCTGCAGCATGAAATCTTAGTTACGAGTTGGAAATATTTATCTTTTTTTTTTTTCCTAACAAGGACAAGGAAAAGACAGTGCAGAGGCTTTCCACGTCTCTTGTTCTTCCTGCCAGTGCCTGACTTCTACTCAAAGGTCTCGGGTTCGATTCCCAGCTGGAGCGTTAAAAACTTTCCACATACGTATACACGTGTAATATGTTTCTCCAACATATAAAATGGAAGACGTTTTTGTACTGGCTAGGATAGATTAAAACCGCTCTGTCACTTGCCGATTTGCGTGGGGCTAAGCAAAAATCCTCATGTGTCTGGAATATGCATCATCATATGGTTTGGGGTTGAAATATATCCTCACATAACCGATTTAACTGGTTCGTTGCTGAATTCAGGTGGCTCAGCTTTTATCACGCCATGGTGTAGTGGTAACTGCCTGACTTCTGTCTAGAGGTCTTGGGTTCGATTCCCGGCTGGAGCGTTAAAAAACTTTCCACACAGGTATACACGTGTAATGCGTGTTTCTCCAATATATATATATATATATATATATATATATATATATATATATATATATATATATATATCGAGAATCCCTCCTCGCAATAATTCCAAAGCTATTTACAACGTCCTTAACCTTTTTTTTTCTTTCTTTACCAAGAACGTTGGAGCACCTCATAGAATTTAACTCCTGTTATAATGTTGAAGGATGGGTGACTTGCTCTGTGTACATTTTTTTTTTTTTTTAGTGATGATCAACAGAGCAAGGAAAACAAATTTGATATAGACAAAATTCCATACACAAGACCACAGGTGCTCCCCATTCATAAGAAAATCTGGAATAAATATTTGCCAACAATCCACTGTGTCTACTTCACACCTTTGGAATGTCCGTTGCTTTCCACTCTGACGTGACGCATCATATCCGGTTGCAGAGAATCATACAAAGCCTCTCTCAGCTTACGAATGATGGCCAGTGGAGGAGAGTGAGAAGCAGAAAAGGCAAAATATGTTAGGCGAATTTTTACAGCCGACTGTGTGGTACGAGAGGGGGGAGGAGTGGCTTGTTGAGGCGAGGGAACTTGGGGATGCCTTCTAAGTGGCTTTGGTATCGGAACACTTCTTCCTTTGTGATTTATTTTGCATACTGAACTTCACAATATCTTGCATGTCGGATATATCGTTCTATTACCGACATAATTTGCATCAATAACATTCACGAGGATAATAAGGTGTAATGTGCACCCTCTCTCCCTTTCCCCCTCCGTTCCCTCACTTTTCCCTCTCCTCACTCCCCTTTCCCCCCTTCTTCTCCCCTTCCCCTACATCCCCTCCCACCACTCCTTCCTTCGATTTCCTCTCCACCACTTCCCCTCCTCCTCCTTACTTCCCCTTCTCCCCGATCATTCCCCCTTCCTCTCTCCACATCACCACCCTCCTCACCTACTCCCATCTCACTCCCAACACTCCCTCACACGATCCTGCTCCTCACTGCCACTCGTGTCACTGCTTCTCCCCATCATGCACTCTCCCCACCCCACTCCCACCCCGGCTTTCTCCCCACGTGATCTTCAATACACAATGCTGGTGTTTATGACGTGGTGGAAAAAGAGAGAGAGAAAAAAAAAAAAACAGACGGAGCAGGGACACTTTACAAACTTCTGGGTCGAGCAGTGTGAGAAGACAGGTGAGACCGCACACACACACACACACACACACACACACACACACACACACACACACACACACACACACACACACACACACACACACACACCGCACGCACACACACACACACACACACACACACACACACACACACACACACAAACAATACCTTCGCCTCGCACTTCCATTGAAGCCAAAACAGTGCTATTTGTATCACTCAAACGTGGATCAGAATTTCTTTTGTCTCAGTGGGGTGAGGGTGTGGCTGTTTTGACTCTCCCCCTCTCTCTCTCTCTCTCTCTCTCTCTCAGTAATCTTAACGCTATCTTGATCAGCTGGTGTCTTTGCCCATACTGCTTACCTCATTTATCTTTTTGAACTCTTTACGACTGTACGCACAACAAACAACCACACACACACACACATACACACACACACACACGGACGCTGCAGTATTTATATATCCTAACAATAAAAGATTAATTGTGCGCGACTTACATAAACTGTTAATTCACTTAAATCTCTTCCGACAATATAATTATATGAATAACTTATTAATAAAATGTAGTTCCGATCTGCTACTGCAAATGTTTCTCTCCTGCTTCCACCTTTTTCCTCCTACCGTTAAGCGCTGATCAATCTCCTATATGAATGAAAACTAAAATTGAGGATAGGCCTATACGCAAAGGAATCATGCCTCACCAACAAGCATATAGGAAAATGCTCGTAGTCTTTCTGAACATGAGTATCCATAAAAATTTCTTCGTATTGTTTGGCATAATATTTCAAAACCTGGGATGACAGCCTCATAAACTATTGATAGATTATTCATACAAAGATAATTTTTTGTTGTAGTCGGCTTTTTTTTTTTTTTTTTCACGTGACTGGACTGGGTGGCTCTCACAGCTTTGAAACTGAGTCGTGGATGCAAGAAATTCGGTGACCCTTAGTTAATGTATGGATGAGTCTCCTTGAATATTCAGTTAAATTCACCCGCCAGTCTGACTTTTCTTGAACATCAACTGAGCTAAAATGGGTTAGTGATATTTGCTGAGTTAGAAAAAATGCGTTGTTGTGTGATAACTGCCTGTCATTATGCCTCGTTAGGTAAAGAGGAGTCCCCAGATGTGGGAAATTGTTGTGGTTTGCAGTACTTAAGTCTGAATGTGTAACTGGAGGTGGTTTGGGCAGAAGTAGGAGCTAGTTATCCCATGCATGATGATAGGACACTCATATATTGAAAAAAAAAAAAAAGGAGAAAAAGATTTGCCTCGTCGTCCAAAGTTTGGCGGTGACTTTTTAACCAAATAGGACGAGTGGTTACTTCTCCACCACGTGGAGATGATACTATAACAAGGAGGAGGACAGTGGTGTGGGAGGGAAGCGGTGATGGCATTGGTGGTGGTGGTGATTGTTTTAGTAGTGGTAGTTGCAGTAGCAGTAGTAGTAGGAGCTGTGGTAATGGTGGTAGTAGTGGTGGTAGTGGTTGTGGTAGGGGTGGACACAGAGCAATGACCTTCTACTGCACCGCGTGACAACCAATGTCTTTGTGTTGGGCGTCCTTATCTCAGTTAGTCCTCGGTTAGCAGTTCTTTTATTCACTTTTACTCCGACGTCATGTACGCTTGAAAGGCGGTTCTTGCGAATCGGATATCCACCAACGAAACCCCACCAAAGCGTTAAGAAATCTCCCTAACACCTCTTCCTAAGCGATTTATTTTGCTTAGTACACTCTGTCGTCCTCTTCCGTTCTATCACCATACTCTTCAGAAATAACGTACAAAACGATACCAGCCACCTGTGTCCATGAAATAAATCGGTAAGGGAAAGGTGTTAGGGAGCTTCCTTAACCCGTCGAGTATACAAGCGTCAATGATGTGCTGGTTGACTCTAAAGGAAGTGTAGTAACCACAGTAATAACCAATTCAAATTTTAAACTTTTCCTACAGTAGTTCCCAGTCTACCGTGGACATGAAGGAGAATTTTTAAAAGCTGTAATTAGACGTGAAATGATAATGTGTACACGAATGAAAAAGTTATTGTTTACTCTACCAGAAGTTACTGTTTGCACTCGAAGGTGATTTACAGTGTGTGTGTGTGTGTGTGTGTGTGTGTGTGTGTGTGTGTGTGTGTGTGTGTGTGTGTGTGTGTGTGTGTGTGTGTGTGTTTAAGGGGAGGGAGGGAAGGACTAACCATCAAGGAACCCACTGTGACTCGCCTTTCGCCCCTTCAGCCAAAGGACGTCTATTATATTTCATTTTTTCATCCCCAAACATTTATATTCTGCAGACGACATTTTTTTTTTTTTATGTAGAAATAGGTACAGCTGTCTTTAACCCCTTAACTACTAGGCGGCTCTCATAAAAATAAATCGCTCAGTAGCAAGAATTAAACTGCAAAAAGATACCAGCACAGAGAATGGGTTCACACACACACACACACATATATATATATATATATATATATATATATATATATGTGTGTGTGTGTGTGTGTGTGTGTGTGTGTGTGTGTGTAGAGAGAGAGAGAGAGAGAGAGAGAGAGAGAGAGAGAGAACCACACCAATGCTAGCCACAGAACCAAGAACGGGTTTCACAGAATATGGGTTAAAGCGTTATAAGAAAGAAAAAAAGGCACCTTATTACCTACCACCTGTGACGTATTTTTGTTTACTCTTGCTGCCTCCAGACGATTTCATTCAGCTTAAGAGAGACCTGTCCTTCTGAAGAGGTTAATGGAGGCAGTATCTAACCTCTTCAGTCAAGGCAAAAAAAAGTGTCCCAAGTTCGGTCAAATCGTCTGGTACATGTAAAATTTAAATAGGAAATACATCATTGGATTGAAAGGGTTAAGACTGCACTGGCATCGTGATTAAACATTAACAATAGTATAAGTCGATCGCCATAAAGGTAGGAACGCGGGGGCTGGACAAAGCTGGATGTCTATTTCCAGATATTTTTCATTAACTGTCTTTTCCACGACTCTTAATACTGAACTCTTATATACTCAGCATTCTTGTATCGATAACGCCAACAGCAAGGGCAATAAAAACAGGAGGAATTTTTACACGTCTTTCGTTTTAAAATGTTATTATATACCGTTAAAATCAATTTAAAAAAATCATACTAATGTTAAATTACTGTGTTTATTGTGGAATAATATATTTCAATAATGGGTCACGAGCTTTTGACAGTTTGTAAAAAAAAAAAAAAAAAAAAAAAATACCGAAATCGTCTTGAAATCACTGTTTTTATGTTACAGAGAATCATTGTAGGTAGGTGGGGGCGCCCACCATCCACTCACTCAATGTAATGCTGCTCTAGGGTGTCTGCCCTGTCCTCTCCTCCATCCTTGTTTCCTTCCATCTTGTTCTGTCTTTTTTTCCTACCTTCTTTTCTCTTCCTTCTGCCTACGGATAACTTTACACTCCCTCTTCTGTCTTTCATTCCTTCATTCTTTCCTCTTCCTTCTGCCTGTGGGTGACTCTACACTGAGTGACAAGCCAAATGGTTTCCTGTACACCAGGAAACCATTTACTACGCTGGGTGGTAACCATATAACCAAATTTTGGCGCCTGGTGGTTTAGTGGGTAATTACTGTGTTCCAGTCGGATTGAACCGGTGAAAGTTTATATCCAAGGTGTGATTGGGGTTTATTGCTCACGTAATGCCACTCAGGGATGAGTGAGGCTGGTCACTCTCGTCTTAAATGTCAGGACCAACTGCCTAGCCCCGGGCTTCTACGCTCCTCATGGGGAAACGTAGGATTGGATGACGGATGGATGGATGGAGAATCATTTCGAATATCCTGCTTAGAGGAATATTTTTTAAGTGTTTCCATTCCCCGCTACCCCTATGGACACTGACCAGATTATTGAGGGAGGGTCACACTCATTGCCCTCCTCCGACCCCACTTAAAAAATTGTATAAATAAGTTAATAAGCAAATAAATAAAGTAACAAACAAATGAATAAATAAATAAAACATAAATAAATATCTCCCAGCCAATTCAAATACAACCAATTAACAATTTTATATTTCGGATCCCACATATTTCCTTAAATATTTTACGGTTTAGAACATCTCCCCGTGGCCTTCAGGGAGACATGACCGCCACTGGAGATTCACTGTTTAGATCAAGAGATGTTAACCCCTTCACTCCCCTGACATAATTTTCACTTTATTCTTGCCACCACCAGACGATTTTCTTCAGCCCAGGAGAGGCTTATCGAGTGGAGAAGTCCGAATTTTGCTCTCTGTTATCTTGTTTTTGTTTTGTCTTCGAGGGAACCCTCTTGCGGACATGTGGCCTTTGGTTCCTTCTTTCTTGCATTTAGAAAAAATAATATGCCTTCATTAGCCTCTGCACCAATAAAAGCCTCCCTTGACCTGAACGAAACTCAAGAATAACTGAATAACTAGCAAGAATAACTAAAAAAACCTGCCACAGGACTGAAGTAGTTAACCTTCCTACCACCACCTACACAATGACAAGCCAGAAACTTGATGCCGCCCTACCTGTGAGATGATGGGGAATGATACATTGTTCTAGATCAAAAGTTATTAACATTTTTTACTATCGTTTCATGCCACTTCCACAGGTATAAGACTCAGAACCTGTTTCGCCTCGTCTGTCGGCTGGAAGATAAAATTATTTTGTAAATACTGTGTTTCTTTGCAAAACATGGCTTTTATGAAGGCATGGATTATGAATATGTAAATGTTTATACTACTGTGTCAGACACTGGTTTCAGGACGGAACTGGCCGAGTGAACGACGTCATCCGGACATCGCATCTATGGGAATTTTTGTCGACTCCCCCCCCCCATTAAAAAAAAAAAAAAAAATCTTTCATGTAAAGCTAATGTTAGTCAGTGACACCAGTATAAGTTCAGCAGACCTCATATAGTTCAATGGTGCAACCTTTTCCCTGGAGTGAGATGAACTGGTTTACATTACAAAGTTTACAATATTACTCTTCCCAGTAAATATGCATCTGGTGATTTAATTTGACATCGCTTTATTTTACGGTTTCAACTAAAGTTTCCATGGTTTTGATGATTTACACCTACCTAACCTATGCTAACCAAACTTACCCTAGACTAACTTAACCTTTCATCTAGAACATTATATCACCTATCATCTTACAGATAAGGTGATATGATACATGGTTCCAAGCTCTACGTTTGTGTAAACTGAAGGAACAAAACGTCTGGACGAATATGTCTACAGCATGTCTGATGTGCGTGTGTGGAAGAAGAGGGGGCTATAAAAACGTTACTATGATTTGGTTATCTGTGGACAAAAACTGCGTTGTGATGGCTCAACAAATACAAGTATGAATAATAAACAGTGAATTAAGGAGGTCATAGAACTAGAGAAATGAAAAAAAAAAAAAAGTGTTTGCAAGAAGAGTGTACGAGTGTGGGAGGAGGGCAAGAAGGAAAGGCGAAAAGTCAGGAGAAAGGTATGGAGTTGAGGAGGAAGGAAAATAAAAGCCGGTGTGGAAAAAATACTAAAAGATTTAAAGAAGAGTAAATAAAACTGAAAGAAAATTAATAATGTGATGAGAACGGAAGAAAAAAAAAAGTAGGTGAGACATTAAGGGGAGCAAATGCAGGCGTTGTGACAGACTGATGAGGTGAAAAAGAGTGGAGTATTTCGAAAAATTCTTGAATATAAATGACGATTGAATGGCAGGAGTGGAAATTTGGTCGGTGCAGATTTTCTTGGTGAGGTGGTCAGTGGGTGTGACGGGGTGGGAAAAGAGGAGGTAGGGAAGACGCTACATGAAATAAATAGATGAAAAACAGGGGTAAAAGAGAGGATTTCAAAAAAGTGCCCAGAGAGAGAGAGAGAGAGGGAGGGAGGGAGAGAGGCGGGAGAGGGGATAGCGCTGAGTAGTAGTTAAACTGTTCAAATACAATATATCTGTATAGAAGTGGAGTACTCGAAAAAAAAAAAAAGGTATGTGTAAGCTAATGTGCCGCTGTATAAAGTCATGATAACAATCGGGAATAATAGAATGTCTGAAGTATAAGTCTAGGGCAAGCAAGTCTATTCAGCATATCAGATAAGGTGTATGAGGTAGTGGTGGATGTAAGATTAACACAACATACAGAGGATCAAATTAGGGAGGAAAGGTGGGTCAGGGAGTGTGTGGAAAACGTGCTGGAGTGAAAAAAAAAAAAAAGGAAAGAGGAAGGGATTTGTATTTAGCGTTATTTGAACCTGAGGAGAATATAGCAGGGCTGAGAGACGCCTTGGGGTTAGTTTTATATTGAACTGGGTGAGAAGGAAAGTCTTTGGTGCAGTGAGCATATTTGTCGAAGGAGGGAGGGGTGTGTGCAGGAAAGAATGGAGGCGGAGGAGTGATCTGAGTTAAAGATGGGGTTGTTTCAGGGATATGGGTCTTCTTAGCTGTTCAGTCTGTTTCTAGACGGGTTGGAGAGAGAAAGAGGCGGATGTAGACAGAAAGAGAGCAAATCTAACTAAGGATAGGGAAGGAAAAGGCGTGAAAGTAAACCAGTTGCCTTTTGTTGATGAAGCACTGGTCGAACAGCCACAAGGCAACATTTAGCAGGTGGTGTCTGAGTCTGGAGCAGCTGATGAAGAGAGAAAGTTGAGAGGGACTGTGAGAAAAAGCGAGGTGACTACTATTGACTTTAACTGGGCACAAAACTGACATGCTGAGCTGCCACAAGAGATTAACACTTGATTATGATGCTAGTCATGAAGAAGTGCAATGGAAAGGATGGAGAGCTGTATTATGGTCTTTTTCTGCCACTGAACTACGTGAAATAAGCTGCAAAAGGACGAAAATCTGGGTCAAGTTAAAGTGAATGAACTATAGATGCACTAGAGAGAGAGAGAGAGAGAGAGAGAGAGAGAGAGAGAGAGGAGTTAATATGGGAAAGATTTGGTTGGGGTGAAATGTTGTCTTTGTCAGGAGAGGGTTAACAGCGACAGTATTAACACTCTCAGGCTTATATTTACTCCCTCCAAGCCGTAGAAAGTGGTCTGAATGAAGTACCATAAATATAGACCAGTATTAAAGAACGGAATCCTTCAAAATATATAAATAAATAAATAAATAAAAAGCAGTCTCGTTATATAAGCAAGACGGGATCATTTTTTTCCTTACCTTGGACTTACAATAAAGAAAAAAGGTGTAACATGCGGAACGTAGCCTAAGCACGGTACACAAGCATTGTATGTGAGGATTCTTGTAATTACCGCACTTTGACAGACACGGTGCATGGTCCCCTCGAATGACTGACTCCCTTCCTCTTATTTTCCCTCTCCCCCTCCCCTCTCTTCTATTTCCCTCCCCTCCCCTCCCTTCCATTCCTCTATCTTCCTTTCCCCTCCCCTCCCTTCTATACCCCTGTTCTCCCCTTCTCTCCACTCCCTTTCCATCCTTTCCCCTCCCTTTCCTTCCCTTCCCTACTCATCCCTCCCTCCCCTTATCCTCCCTTTCCCTTCCCTCCCCTCATTTTACCACCACTCCTCTCCCAACCCATCCCCTTCCCTCTTCTCCTCGCCCCTCCTTGCTCATAACACCATACAGGTCTTGTCCCGTCATTTTCTTATGAAGGATTACCGTCTTGTCTTTGATATATATATTCTAGTTATGGGAAGTGACGAATACAAAGGAAAATAAATAAATAAATAAATAAATAAATAAATAAATCCATCAAAAACAACAACAACAACAATACTACTACTACTAATAATAATAATAACAATAATAATAATAATAATAATCTGTGTTATTCGAAGGTCACTTGGCACTCGCTCTCACTGCCAGAAGTACTATGCTCCTTTTGCCTTAGCTTGGCCTAGATTTTCGTCTTTTTGCAGCTTATTTCTTGTGGCTCAGAGGCGACATAAGACAATACTATGGCTCCACAACCTTTCCAGAGCACCTCTTCGTGACTGGCATTATACTCTAGCATTAATCGTTTGTTACAATGAAGTGTTCAAGATGCAGAGATGGCAATTTTAGGCCAAGTTAGAGTAAAACGGGTATACCGCTCCTCCCGCTGCTGGCGATGACCGTCTGTGCCATCGTCGGGGAGAATAATCCTAACACAGAGTACACGTCACGGTAATTCCGGGGTTAACAAGGGTAATTCCTAACCCTTTCAGTACAAGACATCTCCCTTAACCACTTCAGTCCGGTGGCGTATTTAATTGGTATAGTCTTGCTGTCTTTATTATTGACCGCTTTTAGCACGGTGGAGCGATAATGTTCTTGCCAGCGTTTGTGTGTCTGTCTGTCGATGTGTGTGTGTGTGTGTGTGTGTGTGTGTGTGTGTGTGTGTGTGTGTGTGTGTGTGTGTGTGTGTGTGTTACCACTGTCTGTGTTTGTTACCATTATATCTCATGAACGGCTTGAGCTATCAACATGAAACTTTCAGGGTACCAAAATATGGACAAAATCTTGGACGAGTTCGAAAATGGGCACTCTGGGTCAAGGTCAAGGTCACCAAAATGGCTGCAAAAAGTCAATATGGACTGGCTTTTTTGTTAAACGCGAGGACTGAATTCCGTAGAGTTTTTGCGAATTTTCTCCACATTTGTAAGCAGCTTGTAACGGCCAACAGCATACTCTGGCGGGCGATTAGCATTCGGCTCCCGAATGCTTTTCTTTCATTTATTTTCTATTTTATTTAGTATTATTATTTTTTTGGGGGAAGGGGAGACCTCTTGTTGTGACGGAGTAAATGTAGGTCATATTTGAATTTAATCTTCTCAGTCCAAAAAGTTTATCCGAAGCTGAACAAAAACATCTAGAGTTAGTAAGGATATCATATATCACAATGAATAAGCTGAATAAAATCTAATGGGGAATATAATCAAACGGACGTTATTGTGGAGGAAGAGCATAATGAAGGCGGAGACACACACCTTTATTTAACCTCAAAATACAATCACGTCAACACCAGCGGGCTCGAAGGTAATGAGAATGGAAGTACTCTTTGAATCAGTCCTAAAATTACAAGACAACAATTACATTCTAGGGTTCATGGTTTATAGTCTGGCCTTTGGTTCTTTCTTCCTGGCATTAAAAAAAAAAAAAAAAGACATATATACTGTTTGTTTGTTTTTTTTCCCAATGTGAATTTGAGAACAGTGGGTCAGAACTCAAGGCCACAGGGAAAGGTAAGTCTGCGGCCTTCATGATAATTGTTGGTTACGGGTGTTGCACTTTCTGCGGCCTCCCTCTTTTTATCACTATTGTTACCATCATTTCATTCAGTCTGGGGGACATTTTTAGAAGTGTAAGTTATAGGACCGCTTTCTCGCAGGTTAAGGAAGCTCCCTAGCACCCCTTCCTTAGCGATTTATTTTTGGATTTTGTTGGTTTATTTATTTTTTCTTTTGTTATTTACGCAGAGTATGGCGATAATGGAAGGATTTATAAAACACAGGAGAAAACAGGAAGATGTATAGTCACAATAGATCGCTTAGGAAGACGTGCTACGAAGCTTCCTTACCCGACGAGAGTACGGGCCTCAGTCTTCATTAACCCCTTAACTACCAAGAGTCTACCTTAAGCTGAATGAAATCGTCCCGTCCGTTGGTTGCAAGAATGAAATACACAATACGTAAATCGGAATGAAGGGATAACTGCATCAATGAGGTGACCGGTGAAATGATATATAGGTAAGACTGGAGGGTATGAGGAAATATTATAATGTTTCTGTTATACATGGTGTCTGAACTCCCCTCCTACTCCCCTGCTTGGTCATCCCCTCCCCCTCTACTACAACTTCCTGCCCTCCTTCCCCCTCCCCTCCTTCTCCCTTGCTCTTTCCTTCCTTTCCTCTCCACTCTCTGTTAGTCTGTTCCTCTCTCCCTGCTACTCCTTCCCGTCCCTCGCTACTCAGTCCTCCCCTCCACACACTTCTTTGTTCCCTCCGCAACCCCCCTCACTCTCTCTTTACATCTTCTCTTCTTCCCCCTCCTTCCTTACTCCTCTTTCCCCTTCCTCCTCTATACTCCTTCCTTTCTTCCTCTTCCCCTTGTTATACTTTCTCCCCTCCCTCCCTCTTACTCCTTCCCCTTCCTTCCTCATTCCTCCCTCCCCGTCTCCCTCAAACCCCTCTTCCAAAGTGAATGTCGTCCCGGAAGCCCCGCGTCATTCCACAACAAATTACACAACTCCTCCCACGCCCACCCACATCAGAGACAGCCAAGGAGTAAAGATCACTTGTAGAGAAATAATGAATCTAACCCCCTAATTTTTTAAGATTCTTTTCCAAACTGAAATAAGTATGGTGGCTTGTGGCAGTAAAAACATAGTGACAAATACGGCATGGCGCTGAGGGCAATCAAGCAGCCCCTCTTTATTACTCGTATCCTGAGTGTCAAGTGCAGCACCAGACAGGAGTAAAGGATGTCTGGAGGTCAAAAACAATGCAAAACACTACGCTGCTCACAATACAGTGTTTCGCAATCTTTCCGCAATCCAGCTTATTCCCACACCAGACTCTTTCCACGTTCTTTACCAACATTAGGGCACTTCCGGGTCATGTGGTGGTCGGGGGCTTAGTAGACTCCCTGACACAGTTTCCTTACCTGTTTGTTTATGTTTATGGTAAGTTGATTTCTTTGATCCTGTGAGTCCCCACCTGTCTCACACACACACACACACACACACACACACACACACACACACACACACAACACACACACACAGACACAGATAGATGAACAGATAGGTAGAATGATATATTTATAGATACACAGATAGGTAGACAGATAAACTGATAGACAGAATAGATGGATATTTTGCTGACTATAAGTTTTAACAAACAATACATAATAATAAGCATACAATAAAAAGATCCAAATTGTAACGCAGAGCACATTCAAAGTTATGTACCATGTATGTATAGTGTCTTACCTAATAAAAAATATATATATAGCAAGGTAAAAACAAGACAATTAATACTGGAATATCTAGAATACACGAAACTTTACACCCAGCAACCCGAATACACGCAGAAAAATTTTATATAAGGTTTTTAATACATTTATGCGGAAAAGAATCATATTTAAATGTAGAGTATGATAAGGCAATATATGTTTTTCCATTTTCCTGATTCTAAGCATAGTCAGAAAGTATTTTGATTAATTATATTACAAACAACAGGATAATCACTCCTCACAAGCAACAGATTTTCCAAGGTGGATATTTGATTCTATTGGCGAATACGTAATGCTTTGGGCCATTCCTCAATAACGTGTTTCTCGGGCTGAATCTCACATAATCTCCACAGACAGACGACCTCTCCCTCCTCTATTCCATCGCCCTTCATCTCAACTACAAGGAAATAGGCACTCACTCGTACTAGTGTCCATGATATGCGTTCAAACTCGTTCACCTTACCATTTCCGCTATTAATATGAACAACGAGGTCTGGCTCTAAGGTCTGATACAACTGTACTTACTAGAATCTGAATCTGATAATCCTAATATCATTCATAGCAGTCTACATCATCCACATTATCAACCAACAGATCCCGTGCATATGGTGACGCGTGGTAATTGCAACTCAGAATAATATGTATAGCAGGAACTAGTGTGTCTCTCCTCTGCCTCCACGTACGAGAGAAAAACTATGATGCGTGGTAACTGCAACTCAGAATAATATGTATAGCAGGAACTAGTGTGTCTCTCATCTGCCTCCACATACGAGAGAAAAACTAACTCTGCTGGCCATAATTAGAGCACGTAGTGGACGATCGACTAACTCAGCCATGCATAATTCAGTACCATTTGTTTTCGGGACTCCCAACACTTACTTAAAACATCAATATATAGTTTGTTCAAAGACTTTACATCACGTTTATTTCACGACTCAGATCCGTATACGATCGTAGATATAAAGGCTGCCTGAAAAACCCTTCTCCTAACGTGAAAGGGGACAATATTATTTTTGTTTATGAATGGAATATATTTAAGACGATGGCACACCTTATATCAAGCTTGTATCTTTACGGCTGCGCTTGTGGACCCGTAAGCGATAAATGCACTGCCAAGGTACACGTCACTGTTCACATGATTGTACAGAATAACTATTTAATTTACGCACACACACACACAATCCCTTCAAGGCAATCACTGTATACGTTTCGAGTAAATCCGACGCCTAGAAGACCAAGGCATCTTTCGGGTGACTTCCTTTTAGACTCGTATCTTATATTTGACCAACTTTTCTCGTATTTTGCATTTTTGTCTCATCACTCTAGTATTTGACATCCAGCCATCATCCATAGGCCTCAGTAAGTGTGTGTGTGTGTGTGTGTGTGTGTGTGTGTGTGTGTGTGTGTGTGTGTGTGTGTGTGTGTGTGTGTGTGTGTGTGTGTGTGTGTGTGTGTGTGTGTGTGTGTGTGTGTGTGTGTGTGTGTGTGTGTGTGTGTGTAGACTGGATACATAAACCAATATATTACGTATTTTTTTTACGTGGAGTATCAACGCACACGAATATATAACCACGAGATTAATATTGTGTATCTGGTAATTATTTAATATTTTAGGGCTGCCACATCGTTAGCTGACGCCAAGCACATCTGTGTATAGCTAATTGTGGATTTACCAGAAATTATTTAATAAAACCGTCATCTAACTGAAGCGGTTGACTGCAGTTAGCATTGAATTAAAGGATGAGATCAATATAATCCTTGTCTCCCCTCCTTTCATCCTACTTCACCCCTTTCCCACCTGCCATTTTTTATCTTTTTTTCATTTCAGGTGGCTCTGTAGTGAGTGACAAGCCTGGTGGTTTCCTGCAGGCTAACCTAGGAAACCATTAACAAAGCAGAGTGGTAGCCATATAACCAGTTTACGGTGTGATGTGGAGTTTACTATGGTGTTCTTATTAACTGGATAAAGGGACGTAAATGTGGCGTCCATCCAGGAACCAAACCTCCACACTTTTCCCCTCTCCTCGCCACTGCACGGGCCGGTCCTGTAGATGGTGGGTGCTTGTCAGAGGTTGATGGGTCTGCTCGGCCAGACAGACCGGAGTTAATCAACATGTCTGTGGCTGAAATACCTAAGTGAAGAAACAACCATTCCAACCATTATGAACCGCTGTTGGTTAAAGGTATATGAGTCAGGGGTGTGTGAACTGGAGAGAGGGACGCCTGTTGGCTGGGGAACAGAATGACATGAAGGGGATTCGATTGTGGCCACCCCTAATGAGATTAAGGTGTCTGTCTTTGGAAAGGCAGATACATAGTTTAGCTGGACTTCATTAGGCTTTCACAGAGTTTAGAGGCGATGTAAACGAATTTTTGGTAGCAGCTGTGTGTGATGGACGGTAATGTGGATTTAGTGTGGTTAAACCCTTCCGTTCAGAGGACGTGATTTTGTTTATTTTTGCTAACGCCACACGGTTTCAATCAACTTAGAGGGAGTTTATACTGGTGAATGGAGTTGGTACCTAACCTCCAGCACAACAAATACTCTCTTAAACTGAAGAAAATCCTGTGAAAATAGCATGAATGAAAAAAACAAAACAAAAAACACGTCGTCTGATGGATGGGGCGATGTGTTCAGTCTTAGCATTATTAGGCAAAAGAACGAAGAAGCAGCCCAGTTAGGAAAGTATCTCCTGAGCCAACTATGATCGTCCGAAGCGAGCAAGAACACAAGGGAAAAAATCTCTTCGGGTGGAAGGGGCGAAGTGTTCAGCTTTAACAATAGTGAGAACGAACGAGCAATACAAAGGCAAAAGGAAGAGTGAAAAAGTCATCTATTTCTTACATAAAACTGAAATAGTCAAAATACAAAATACACACACACACACACACACACACACACACACACACACACACGAGAGGAAGTGAGAGAGGGATTTAGCCCACTACACACTAAACACCTCGACAGCTTAATTTTATGTCTGTCCTCCACTTTGATGTCTCTTCCCATCTTCTTATGAACACATTTTAAGGATGATTCTCCATCTGACGCCTCTCTGTCTATGTCTGCACTTACGTCTGTATTTATGTGTCTGTGTTTATGTCTTTGTCTGTTTGTGTCTGCCTGTCTTTGCTTGTGTGTGTGTGTGTGTGTGTGTGTGTGTGTGTGTGTGTGTGTGTGTGTGTGTGTGTGTTAGTCTGACTGTTTCAATTTTAAGTCAAAAATAAAAGACGTCTTCACTTTTTACTGTTTTTGCCCTCTTTGTTTCGTGGGCAGAGTGGCTGGTGGAGGAAAGGATGTGTTATGACAAAAGCCGATGGCAGAGAGAGAGAGAGAGGGAGAGAGAGAGAGAGAGAGAGAGAGAGAGAGAGAGAGAGAAAGAGAGAGACAGGAGACAGCAGACAGACCAATAGAGACAGGAGACAGGTAGGCAGATAAGGTATATAAATAAGTAGATATTCTGACACTCTCTTTTAACGATATTGAGCCACAACACACGGGAATTTCGAAAACAATAAACTGTACGTCACTCACTGAAATAAAACCAAATGACATTGGCCTCAGTATTTTGCCAGAAGATTTCCACACACACCAAAGCCTACTGAGGAACACTGACGCCCAGTATCGCCAGATCTAAATTAATTGTAAAGATCCTTCCACACGAGCAGTTAACATATGTGGTGTTCTAGTATGGTAATGGAAATTGCCTTAAAAATGATCCTGTAGACGTGATGAACTGAAGGACCATCTCTGCTCCTGCCCCGCTGTTTATAGCACGTTCTCTCAGCACGTTTGGAAACAGATGAGAAGCGGACTTGTGCATGAGAAAGTCTGGAAGGACCTTAAGAAAACTGACATTGGCGGGTGCACAAACTACACACAGGAACGAGTGGAAACACACGTAACCTACAAAGCTCTGAGGGAGAATATCAGTGCATGAGACGGACGAACGTGTATGGCAGCAAAGAACAGAGGCGGTAAGTATGACATGCGAGATGATAAAATGAAAACAAATGATGAGAAAAATAGTGGACACAGCCACAGTAATTTTTAGGTGACGCTAACTACTGTCACAGAAACTCAGAACATTAGATTTAAGAAAAATTTTACTAGCTAGCCTTGGGAAAAATTTTTCCCGAACTGCATCTCTTTGGAACTCGCTTCCCCACAGTTGTTTCCCAAACTTCAACCTACAGCTGTTCAAGTCTAACTGTTACAGATATTTCATAAACAGAGGACACCAGTAATCTGGTCTATGGATTATTTTTTTTATTCATTTGTTTTTCCTTCCTCTGTTCTGTTATTTAAAAAAAAAAATCCAGCTTTGGTGAATAAATAGAGATTTTGGGAAAAATTACTAATTTTAGAGGAATATCTGTTGGCCTGGGAAGAAATTAATAGCTTTAAAGATAAATTACAAGGCTTTGGCGAACGTCATTAGCATTGGGAAAAAAGTACTAGTTTAGGGGATATAACTACACCTGTTTTACCATAATGTGGCCTAAAATTGCCATCTCCCCGTCTTGTATGCTAAGTTGCAGCGGCAGATTAACACAAGAGTATGCCGCTGGCCACGAACATGTGCTGTGGACAGAATACCGGGTCCCAGCATTGTCTTCTTCTGCCACTGAATGACGTGAAATAATCTACAAATGAATGAAAAACTGGACCAAGATAAAGAAAGGTGTATCATTTGGAAGACAATTACTAACCTTGGAAAAAATAATATCATCGTTAAATTAATTCCTGGGATGAAATTACCACCATTGGAGACAAATTTACAGTCTTAAGGAAATGAACTTTGAACGTAACACTGTAGCATGAAGGTTGGAAAGACAGGTGAATATAATCAACATTTAACCCCTTCAGTAAGATACCGTCTATTTTTATACGTTCTTTATACAGTCTGGCGATTTTATTTCTATAACCGAAGATTTCTCGTTGTGCAAGGATTAAAGGCAAACTCCATCCCCACCCCCATAGGGACCGATAAGACTGGTGGATGCAGTTGATGTAGAGGTCTCGGATTCGATTCCCTTGTCCCTCTTCTTCCAGCATATTTCCTCACTTTACATTTGGGTGGGTAAAAAAGAGGTGATTTTTTTTTTTCTTTTTCAGTTACCTTCAGACTGTTTCACGTAGCTTAGGACACTCTTTTTTCAGCGAAAGGATTACCACTTCAGTGATATGACGTGTTTATATCCTTGCTATTCCCAGACGATTTCATACAGCTTCAAAGAGCCTCCTGGTAGTGAAAGGATTAATGAAGACTTTATTGACCTCCACCAGATCAAATAAACCCCAATAAACTTAATCAAATCCTTATAATATACAAGACACGCCATCATAGTGAAAATCGTTAACCCCATCATTACGTGGTTGTCATTTATGGTGTGGAACTCTAGTGTATGGATTTCTTTGGTAATTTGTTTTTCATTCCTCTGTTTAACGTTTGTAAAAAAAAAAAAAAAAAAAAAAAAACTGTTCTCAGCTTTTGACACACTTGCGAGCTGAAGTGATTAGTTACAGCCTTCATTAGCCCTTTTCACATCACACCACAGCAGCGCATCACATCATCACATCACTACACCGCAACATCACAACAGCACACCACAACACCACATTATTATTATCGCACCATACTGTCACACCCATACACAACACCAATACACGGCCGCAGACTCCACACCCACACCATACCACATCACACCCCTACACAGCACACCACAACATCACGCCAGTACACCACTACCCCTACACAGCACACCACAACATCACGCCAGTACACCACTACCCCTACACAGCACACCACAACATCACGCCAGTACACCACTACCCCTACACAGCACACCACAACATCACGCCAGTACACCACTACCCCTACACAGCACACCACAACATCACGCCAGTACACCACTACCCCTACACCACACCCCTACACAGCACACCACAACATCACGCCAGTACACCACTACCCCTACACCACACCCCTACACAGCACACCACAACATCACGCCAGTACACCACTACCCCTACACCACACCCCCACACAACTGTTCTCACCACACCCCTACACACACACCCTTACACCACACCCCCACACAACTGTCCCCAACCCACCCAAACACTTGCATAACGACGGTGCCAGATCACGTAATCTCACAGCTGCAACCAAGTATGTTTGTTAGAATGTGAAGTGAGTCAGTGAATTATTCGTGAGTTTTGAACGTGGGAGCTTTCGCTGTCTTGGGGTACGTATTCTCAGAGTCTCAACTATGCCTTGAAAGAGAATGGCAAGGTTTTTCCCAGAGTACATGTCTCGTAATGATGTGTAAGAATAGTTGACTCTAGTTTTTTCCCCTCCGTTCTTCAGTAAACCAGGGAAAATCTGACACGTTGTTACGCTTGCTTTGTTGTGAACTTCTCACGTCATTCACACCTCAGATTGAAACTAACGCTCTCAGATTCGCTAGACTAACTCTCAGGTGAACAAAATCCTTGGTGTTATTCTAGACAAAAGACTACAGTTGTCAAGAACACACAGTAATAGTACTCATGGTGACAGCATTATCTTTCCCGACCTCCTTCTCAACTGGCAGTGACACTTGGAATTACCACCACCACGACTGGGTTATGAGTACGATAACCCACTTCGCCCTCTAAGCTGAATAAAACCGTCTGGCACTGACTGGAAAAGACAGCTAGAATTGTCGCTACCATGAGAGTGTTGATGGTGCGATACTCCGCTTGGCCTTCTCCTGAACTACCCTCTTTTCCCCCGACCTGTGCACAGCCGAAGAGAAGCACAGGAAGACCCATCACATTAAAATCTGGTGACCCCCTATGTGTCTTCTCCCACTAAAACAAATACAGAAGTACTAGATGCTGGATATATATATATATATATATATATATATATATATATATATATATATATATATATATATATATATATATATATATATATATATATATATATATATATATATATATATATATATATATATATATTTTCCCAATTAATGTCCGTGGTGTGGTATGGGGAGGTGATTTTGTGTTGTGTTGTGTGGTGTGGTTTCGATAAAATCGCTAAAGTCTACGGGAGTGAATCAGTTCATGTCCGAAAATTGTCAGTGAGAGATGGACTGACAGAGACGCTCCAAGAGACGCTCTCGCATTTGGAACCTTGACACGAAAGTTATATATACATGTACTAACTAATACACATATTAGCTGGCATAAAAGAACTCCACAGTAGCAGCAGTTTGTTACACCTTGGTGACAGGATAACATCTACAGAGTAAGCTAGAGGCAAAATTAACCTTGTTTTTAACGACTCAAAACTTCAGTTTCTCCATCTTTCAACTCAGCACAACCTCGGCGTGTCCATCCCTTCACCTCCAACAACACCTAAGGTTCTTTTTTTTCTTTTTCTTTTTTTTTTTACATAACAGGACAGAGGATGGAAAAAAAATAATAAAACATAATAACCCATTCACCAGTTTACTGGTGTCCTCCATTCATTAAAAAAAAAAAAAAAAATGTAACAGCTGGACTTGACAGCTGTGGGTTGAAAACTGGAGGGAAACAACTCTGGGTAAGCAAGGGCCAAAGAGATGCAGTTCGGGGAATAAAAGATTTCTGATAGGCGCAAGTTCTGCAATATGGCAATGTGACATTCTTTTCATGAGCGCTACCAGTTGCCCGTGTAGCACGAGAAAGGCATGGAGAGATGGCACAATGGATGCACCTTCATCTGAGCATTTGCCAAAAAAGTATCTGTAAAATAATGCAAGGGAAGCAACATTCTTTCTTACCTGTAGGGGATACTGTTTATTTGTAATAGCGGGGTTCATAATAATTCTAACAACTTTGTTCTGAATTTCGTTCAGTGCTTTAACGCAACCTCCCCACATCCACTCCATAAGGGTGAGCAATATAGCAGCTGAGAGTGCATATGACTCATATAAACTATAGCCAACTGCTCATCGGTGAAGAAGCTGTGAACTCTGTACTGTAGTCCAAGTTTCTTTGAGGCAGTTTTAGTAAGTGATCTGACATGCGAGGTCCACCTGAGGTCATTGCTAAGTGAAACACAGAGAATTTCAATACTTTTGGAGATGGGAATATTAGTACCACTGAAGGTAATATAGGAATCTGGCAATTTCTGTCTATTAGTGCATTGTATATATCTGGTTTTACTAGCATTAAATGAGACAAGATTATTTTGTCCCCATTCAGTGATCCCAGATGAGTCTTGATTGATGGAGATGGCTGTACAGAGTTGTAAGTTTGAGATATTAAAGTTTGTGAATGGATGTTTAAGTGCGAATGAACTGTGAAGAGTTGAATAATCTGCATATGAATGGACGAGATTATGGGTGACGGATAAGAGTTCACTAATATGAATTAGGAATAGGGTTGGAGCCAGTACTGATCCTTGTGGCATGCCGGCATTAATTGAGTGGAACTTGGAATATACATCATCTACTTTTACTCTTATTTTCCTGTCACTGAGACATGAAAAAATCAGGGGAGCAAAAGACGTTAATCCATAGCAAGGGAGTTTGGACGGCAGGGAACAGTGTCACACACTGTCAAAAGCTTTAGAAATATCAAGGGCTGCTGCAAGAGTTTCTCTAGGTTGGTCAGTTGACTGATGGATGGTGTGAGTCTGGAGATTATGTATATCAATGGTGGCTCTCCCGTGGCGAAAACCATACTGTCTATCATTAATTAAGTTACCGGATTCAAGATGTTTAACTATGTGCTTATTTCTTACGATTTCAAATACTTTACCATGTGAAGATGTAATAGTTATTGGTCTGCAATCAGAGGAGTCAGAGGAACTTCCTTTCTTTGGAAGTGGGTAGATATTGGCTTCTTTCTAAAGAATCAGGGAATGAAGAAGTACGTATGCATAGTCTGTATAAGTTGGCTAGAACAGAAGCAAGTTCTGGGGAGCACTTTTTCAAAACAATTTGACGAATTACATCTGGCCCTGGAAGTCTGTTCGTTGGTAAATTGTCTGAGATGGATTTTATGTATCTTGTCTGTATTTTAAGTGGAGCAATTTCGGGAGAATCAGGTTCTAGTACTGGGACATTCTGGCTGACTTCCTCTAACGTAGAATTTCTGGCAAATGTACTGGCAAGGATATTCACTTTATCACGCAGGTCATTTGTAATGTTACCATCTGAAGATTTTAGTGGGGGAATGGGTGATGACTTGTTAAAGTTATTATTGAAAGAACTGAGAGATGACCAGAATATTCTATTGTCATTAGGATTGTTCAATAGTTTAGATGTTTGATTTTGAAGAAAGTTTGATTTAGGGAGGTTTATTACAGCTTTTGCATGGTTTATAACAATTTTAAATGACAGTGATTCATATGATTTTTATTTTAAGTAAGAGTTATATGCTAATGACTTTTCGGCCGTTGCTCTGGCACAACTGCCATCAAACCATTTTGAGGAGTCCAATCTTTTAAGGAACTGTAGACTAGATATGAACAACTCCGTACCAGCATGTATTAAGTCATTAATGTAGGAATGGGTAGCACTGATGTCACTGGAGAAGAAAGACTGCCATGGAATGCCAGCATGATACTTTCTGAATCAATTCCAGTCTGCCCTATCAAAGTGCCACTGGGTCACCCTGACAGGTTCAGAACGGGGAGGTTTCGAGAAACTGACTAATGAGGCTTTGATGAGATTGTGGTCGGAGGATCCAAGTGGTGACAGTACTTCTTTCCTGTACTCATCTGGATTATTTGCAACAGATCCAAGAGATAGGCGTTATGGTCAGGATTATCTGGCATTCTGGTTGGTTGCTTTACCAACTGCATGAGATTAAACATTTCTACAAACAGCTCACACTCTATACCAGCATCGTCAGTCCTGGCAGAATGCAATAACCATTCAAAATCATGTACGTTAAAACCACCCAAAACGGTAATTTCAGTGCTAAAGGTGAGGTTAAGGTTAGCCAACTGTGTGGATATGGAGTCAAATACACTGGGTTCTGAAAAAGCATTGAGGGAGCGGTAGACTACACAGATATATTTGGTAATATTTAGATAATTTAGTTTAAACAGTGAATAATCAAAATTAGTTGAAGTGAAGTTCAAAACAGTGTCAACTGCTAATTCAGGTTTGATATAACAACAGGTGCCACCCTTGTTATGGAAATTTGTGAGAAGTTGGTGACCACGAAAAGAAAATGGAGATATTTCAGTAGAGGGTGAGATTTGGGAGTCTGTGAGGAAGAGGGCTAGAGGGGATACTGACTGAAGAAAAAAATGAACTGAATTCAAACTGGTACTAAGACCGCGGGTACTGGTGAAGCATTAGGCCGAACCTGCGCTTCCTCGCTGACGAACATGAACTATGCTTGCAATTGTTGTTGTCGGGACAGTTGCTTGATAGAGACCAGAAGGATCCTGTGCCGCCAGCCCTACCCTGCCGGTGGTGGCAACCATGTCTCAGTATTTACAGCCACGTTTGAAAAACGAAAGTGTTAGTTTTTCTGACGTGTAAGTCTATCTCTTTGTCTGTCTGTCTGTATGTATATATGTACAGTCTCCCTCTCTCTCTCTCTCTCTCTATCTATCTTTCTGTGTGTGTGTGTGTGTGTGTGTGTGTGTGTGTGTGTGTGTGTGTGTGTGTGTGTGTGTGTGTGTGTGTGTGTGTGCAAAATAAAGTTTTATCCGATTTTAACCAAACTAGGTGGAGGGGTTGAGGAATGGCCAATGGGTTAACCTATTAATGTTGAGAACAGTAGGTATAAAGGTGAAGGTCACAGGGCTAGGTTAATGCATGACCGAGGAGGGTCAGCTTAAACAGTTTTTATCCAGTTTAGACAAAACTTGGGGGAAGGCTGAGGGCAGGACAAGTACGAAGGGTTTCTGTTTTGAGATTAAGGCAGGGTAAGGGTAAGGGTAAAGTTCGATTCTTGTGTCAATGTGTGACCAAATTATCTGAAACATTATTTATTTTATTTCAACCAAATTTGGAGGAAGGGTTGAGGATTACCCAAGGGTTGGCCTGTTGTTTTTGAGAATATGTCAAAGGTCGGCGTCATAGTGCAAGGTCAGTCTAAACAGTTTTCATCCAGTTCTGACCAAACTATGTGGAAGGGTTTAGATTGAGGCAAGGATGGTGTGATTCAGCTTGAAAGAGCAATCGTTCGAAGGTCAAAGACACAGGACAAAGTCAAATTTCGACCCGTGTGTCTGTGTGCGGGAATAACTATAATGGTTCTGATCTGACTTGGACCAAATTTGGTGGGAGAGTTAGAGGTCAATCAGTGGGATGATCCACAGATTTTCAGATCATAGGTCACAGGTCAAGGTCACGTGGTAAGGTCAATTTGTATGTTTTTATCCAATTAAAACCAACCTTTGAGGAACAGTTTAGGATAAGGCATGAATATAGGAATCCGAATTTGTTTTGGCCGTTCATGGAGATACATAGAAACATGGAAAATCAAGTTACTCATGGTCATAATTAGGTATGAATGTGGCTGAGTGTGATCGCTTATTTTCCTCCATCACCCACACTGGCGCTGATGGCTAGGCAGGGACAGGAAGGGATGGTGAGCTGGACAAAACGTGAAGCGAGGAAAGTTATTTCTGTTTTTTCCCGTAATTTCTCTTGAAAAATTCACAGTATATCTCCTGTAAAATCACCTTCACAGAGGTTAGGTGTGTCAACGAGGCTCCGTGCATTCCCTAACCCGCCCACTGGCTGAATTGGTACAGGGGTCCAAATCGCTCGTGTGTACCTTTCGTGTGTGTGCGCGGGGGGCGGGGGGGGGAGGGGGGACTTTATACAGCACTTTTAAGCAGGGTGGAGACACAGGCTTTTAGTTACATCAGCTCCTCTTCCTCAATAACTTCTTTCAGCATCTCTCTCTCTCTCTCTCTCTCTCTCTCTCTCTCTCTCTCTCTCTCTCTCTCTCTCTCTCTCTCTCATCGCTGCATTTCTTGCCGCGTAATTTTAAAATGTCTGCTTGCATCCCGCCACTATTATGGTGGGCACGCAGCACCCGTCTGCCTACACAGCTACACCCCTTGTGTTGCCAAACGTTATGCAAAACTTGATTGATAATTTTAGTCTATCATTTATGCAGTTGGTCAACTCTGGATTATTTTTTCCCCCCTGTACCGCTCATTGCCTATGATTTCCACTTTTTTAAGCACTTCATCCCGACGGCACATATTTCAGCATGTTCTTGTAAAATGTCATCAAATATTGAGGACACCTTGGGGACTTGTAGACAAAAAAAGGAGGAATCAGGAGGGGAAAAACTCACTCTGTGAGGGGCAGGAAAAGAAATTTTGACATTACAATGCTTCGTCCAATGTACTTGAAATTAATTGAGATTCACACCAAAGTGAGATTGCCGAAAATGATGACATAGATCACATTGATATCTATATCTATCTATCTATCTATATATATATATATATATATATATATATATAGAGAGAGAGAGAGAGAGAGAGAGAGAGAGAGAGAGAGAGAGAGAGAGAGAGAGAGAGAGATGGTCTTTGAGAGAGGTGAAGTCAGTGAATGTACAGCGAGGTTGGATGGTGAGGAATTGGAAAATGTGAGTACATTTAAGTACTTGGGTAGTGTGATGAGTAAGGATGGAGGTTTGGAGGGTGAAGTGCTTGAAAGGGTACAGCAGGGAAGAAAGGTTGCTGGTTCCTTGAAAGCAGTGATAAGAAGCAGGGAAGTGAGCATGGAAGTGAAAAAGTTACTAAATGACAGTATTGTGATACCAACTCTAACGTATGGAAGTGAAGCTTGGACGTTGCTGGAAGGACACAAGTCAAGAGTGAGAGCAGTGGAAATGAGTTATTTAAGAGGAGCCTGTGGAGTCACATGGAGGGAGAGGCTGACAAATGAGGATATATAGGAGCGTTGTGGTGTGGATGTGGATGTGATAGGAAGCGTTAGGAGGAATACACTGATGTGGTTTGGCCATGTGGAGAGGATGGAGGGTGAAAGACTGACGAAGAGTGTGTATGTGAGTGAGGTGGAGGGGGGAAGAGGGGGGGGAGGCTGAGGATGAGATGGAGGAATGGGGTGGAGAGGTATATGAGAGAGGGGGGTGTGAGTTGGAAGCAGGGCAGTGAAATGGCGGGGGATAGGGCGACGTGGAGGCGAGTTGTTTGTGGCCACCCCGAACGGGATTGAGGCGTCTGGCAATATATATATATATATATATATATATATATATATAGATATATATATATATATATATATATATATATATATATATATATATATATATCCTTCCATCCATCATCCAATCCTACACTGCCCCATGAGGACCGTAGAAGCCCGAGGATAGGCAGTTAGTCCCGACATTTGAGATGAGAGTGACCAGCCTCACTCATCCCTGAGTGGCATTACATGCGCAATCAACCCCAACCACCCTTTGGATATAAAGCTTCACTGGCTCAATCCGATTGGAGCGCAATAATACCCACTAAACCAAGGTGTGTGTGTGTGAGTGTGTGTGTGTGTGTGTGTGTGTGTGTGTGTGTGTGTGTGTGTGTGTGTGTGTATATATATATATATATATATATATATATATATATATATATATATATATATATATATACATATATTGCTGATTATTTTGACTATCCACTATCATTCTAATTTCAGCAATAATTAAGGATAATTCCTGTTTGGATGCATATGGGTCTTCAGAGTAAGCAGATATTTTTCTTTTGCTTTATTAATGCCTAACTATTTCGTATACACATTTGAATACCAAGACAATTTTTAAATATGCTTATAACTGCCGACTTTATATTTTAAGCACACTTGAACCAGTTCACTCGGCAGTAGGTGTTGCAGCGAACAGTATACGGTCTGAAGTAAATTTGCCTTAAATCTCTCCAACCAGTAGTATGGTGATCCTCTTCCCTCTCAAGGAAAACTTAAGCTTCTGTTCTGCCCCCAGGGAGCTAATGGTGCAGTGGTACGAGTAGCAGAGGCAACTAGCGACCATCTTGAGTTCAATCGTAGTGATTGGGATGGACAGCAAATATTGATTATCTACCTTAATGATACTGTAGTCGACATGCAACAATTCTAAGCCTTATTATTATTATTATTATTATTATTATTATTACTACTACTACTACTATTACTATTATTATTATTGCCACAAGTCTCCCCCCCCCTTCACAATACCCCTTGCTACACCTTTGGTCTGCCTGGCGTGACGTACCTTCGTTAGGTAATCCCGTGCCTCCTGACGCTGGTGAGGTCCCTGACGCTGATTTACGTTGTCTACCATTCTTGTACTTTTTAAAATCCAGGAAAGTCTAGCTTACGTTGGGTATGCTTTCACAGTTTCAGGTTAGGTTAGTTTGCACTTTCTCTTATCCAGGAAAGTCTACAGTAGGTTTGGTTAAGTTTACATGTTAATTTGTTAGCTAAGTTAGTCCTTTAGCTTAAGTCAGGATAAGTTAAGCTAGGTTAGAGGATAAGAAGGTAGAAGAGTGATCATCCTGGGAAAATCACACAGAAATCTGCACCCCGGATTTAAGGGTGTATTGTACGTGACATTAACCCTTCACCACGAGGAAGCCTTTGGGTTTTATTTTTGCTTTATTCAGACGATTTTATTCAGTGTTGGAGAGGCTTTTCGTCTGGCAAAGTTTAAATAATAACACTGCTTTTATTCCTCCACTTCAAGGGCACTCCGCTGACATGAGTAAATTCTAACACCTATGAAAAAAAAAAAAAAAAGGAGGCATGACTGTATTGAGGGCGTTAAAGATTTCGTAACACCTTTGCACGAGTGATTTATTTTTCTTGTTCGTTACTGATGCGAATTTGTCGATACTGATGCGATATAACATACGAGAGAATGTTAGTGTAATGTGCCAGGTTAAGTCGATGAGGAAGAGAGAGAGAGAGAGAGAGAGAGAGAGAGAGAGAGAGAGAGAGAGAGAGAGAGAGAGAGAATAATCAATTACATTCTACACAGCGTAAATGACTATCCAGTAAGCTTGAAACTCCTCTGCCATACAGTAACCCATTAGCTCCCGGGGTTCCTGTATGAGGGATTGTGCTACAGGGGTATTAAGAGTACTACCTTACGCCTATCGGCTCATAGTCGCGAAGCTCATAGGCCCCTTCCCCGAGGTTCCCTTCTTTATTAACTTTTGAAAATGCCCAGTTCCGTCCATTATTGAGGATGAAACAAGTAGGCTACGTAACATATCGGTCCTAGATTTATAAAAGATCCTAACCGATGTGCTGTACAGTATAAGCAACACTCCATTATGCCAGATCACTAGTTTTTCTTATTTCGTAACTTTATTAGTCACTATAATTTGATCTTAGAGCGCCTGATAGCTGTACAAGAAACGAAAGACTCAAATACAATCAGTCATATATACAGCTTAAGCCCAAGACAGTTTATAAATACATCCGCGCGTGGCTCCTCCTGGCGACCCCTGGCAGCCGCTCCGCTACAGTATAAAGAAGGTGGCGGTGGTGGAGCGGTATCCTCGTCAGCGCTTATAAGACAACTGAAGCGGTATTGTTTTCACCAGCTCCGTTACTACACGTTCCGCACCACCTTAAGTAAGTCTTTATTAAATTTTTAACTCTGGACCTTATTATTAATCCAAGCCTTATCCCACCTATCCACACACACACACACACACACACACACACACACACACACACACACACACACACACTTTTCTATCCCTCTTAAACTGCAATTAGGCATTAACCTGCAATTAGGCGTTATTTCTTATACCAGTGACACTACACCATCTTAAGTGACAGTCGATCCTATTCTCGTGTGAATAAGAAGCTTCGTGGCACCTCTTCCAAACTGGTATTTTTTGTGCATACTTCACGTTAACATCCTCTTTCAAGCAGACCTCAAAATGAAAGATAGATCGCTGAGGCAGGGGTGCTACGACACTTCCAAAGGCCACGAAAATACTGGCCGGAGCAACACATCAAACAACTGATCACTGAAATATTATCTGATATATGAAAACCGGGAAAGATGAGATCGTTAATTCTGAGGGAGACAGTTTAATCAGTATGTTTTCTAATGGTGGGCAGAAGTGGAAAAAGAGATTAATTATTAGTTACTTATATAAAACTCTGCAAAACCAAGGGAAGTGAAAGCCCATACTGATCTGTGGAAACGAGGACGATGCGAACAGAAAAACTCCCGATCTTGACTCATTGATCTCGGGGACATCCTTCATAACCCTACTGCTACTACCTCACGACCCTCTCCAGCTACTGACTGGTGACTTGTGAAGGGGTTAAGGAAGACTACAGGCTCCCCACTCGGTTCAGGAAGTCCCCCTCAGGCTGAATAAAACCGTCTGTATGTAGCAAGCATAAAATGGAGAGTGTACTACGGTTGTGAAGGAGTTAATGGTGGATGTGGTAATAACGAGGGGTGCACATGGAGAGTCAGGTGATGTATGTGATTTCCACGGCCTTAACACACGCTGGGAAACTCTGACCTCGGATTTATTAGAGAGAGAGAGAGAGAGAGAGAGAGAGAGAGAGAGTGTGTGTGTGTGTGTGTGTGTGTGTGTGTGTGTGTGTGTGTGTGTGTGTGTACTCATTCACACGTCACCCTGGAATGTGGTCAGGCGATGCAAGATCTAAATGTGGATACCGTCACAGCAATTAACCCCTTCACACCGATGACGTGATTTGTGTTGTTGTTGTTGTTGTTTTGGTTGTTGTTGTGGCTACTTCCGGACAATTTTAGTCACTTTTTTTCCTTTTCAAATTGGGGGGGGGGTTAAATTTTGCCCTCATGAGCCCTTTCACCCTCAACGATCCCTGAAGCTGAAGAAAATCGTCTGAAAGTAGAGAGAAGAAAAAAAATACGCTGTCGGTTTGAAGGGGTGCAGCATTTTGGGGAGGATGAACTTTATTATTATTATTATTATTATTATTATTATTATTATTATTATTCACTAGACATTAATACCAATCATAATTTTGCCACACCTTCTCCCGCATACCCAGGTGCTAATTGGATGGAGAAACTTACCTGTTTGATCAGTTCTGTGTTTGGATGAAGGGAAACTTTAATAAACACGTATTTGTATTTGCCACACGCATCATTCAAGGCCCTTACACTATTACCTGGCATTTCTCCCTCAGCCTAACTAAGAGAAATAATAATAATAAAAGTGTGTCTCCGTGTCACTAGCCATTTACTTCCCTGCCTAATAAAAATCTGGAGAATTTTATCTATTTACTCCCTCTCTCTCTCTCTTTTCCTAGTTTTCTTCTCAAACTCGCGATTTCTCTACTTTCTCCGCCTCATCAGCTCTCCCCTCCACCCCTCTCTCCTACGCTCACCACCCCCTACCCCCCTGCCGCCTTCTCTCCTCCACCTGACCTTCTTACCTCTCTCATCTTTCCCTTCCTTCTTCCCTCTTACACCCTTCCTCTCCTCTCTTAATCCCTCTCCCTCACCACTCTTTCTCTCCTCTCCTTTTCTCTTCTCTCCTTTACCTACCCTTCAAGTTTCCTCTCCTCTCCTTCTCCTAAAGCTTCCCCTTCCTTTCCTCTCTTTTCCCTCCATCCCCACGCTTCCTCTTTCTCTCCTCTCCTCTCATCTCATCTTCCCTCCATCACGCTTCATCTCTCCACGCCTCCTCTCCACACACACCACCCCCTCCAGTTCTCCCCTCCTCGCTCCACCCGCACCCTAACTGACCCTACCTCCACCCTACCACAGATCAACATGTCAGGGGTGACCTCAACAGCGCTCTGCCTACTGAGCATCCTCGCTGCCGCCCTCGCAAATTACGTGAGTTACATTGGTCTCGCGAGTTTGATGGTGGGAGTCTGGTAATGATGTTTTGTGGTTAGATAATTGGTGTGTGTGTGTGTGTGTGTGTGTGTGTGTGTGTGTGTGTGTGTGTGTGTGTGCCCGCCCTGTGAGTGGTGGGTGTGTATGTGCTTGATGAGGGGTGGTGGGTGGGGACACGTCGCAACGTGGCGGTTTTGAGTGTACTCTTAGGTGTAGGTGTGGCGGTGGTGGGTGTATGGATATGACAGTGTCTGGATACGCAGTACTATGAATGACAAGCACAGCACAGCACAGTATACAGTACATCATTAACCAGTATGTAAGTGCGAAAATGTGATAGTGAGGTTGTGTGGCAAAGAACTCTCTTCTTAAATGGGTTTTTACTAAAGGAATGAGTCAATATATTGGATGTATGTAAGTGATAATTGCACATTATTCTGCTGTAGGTTGATATTTAAATATTCATTAATACGCAACATATTTGTAAACACTGGCCTGTATATATCTGCATACTAGTGTGTATTTCCGCATCTGCTAGGGAGTATGTCAACTCGTGTCTGTCTGTAGTCGTGTATTCTTTCTGATGTTTATGTCTGTAGATGTGCACATGCATGTGGTACACGTGTGTTTTGTGCACATGGTTACTGTGAACGCTTCCGTTGATCACGCGTTTACTGTTCATGCGCCTGTTGATGTCTGTTTGTGCTTCTCTGTGCTACTGTATTTTGTTGTAAGTGCGTGCATGTTTCTTATAACGTTTGTCTGTGGATCTTTAATGTGTACTTTATCTGACTGTAGGTAATGCTGTACAGGTATGTATAACAGTGAGGAGGTTTATGAGTTTTGTGTGTGTATGTATGAGTGTGCGTTTGTGTGTGTGTGCTTACGTTTATGTGTAAATTTATGGGTAATTTTGTACAAGAGTTCAAGCGCGTGTGAGTCTGGATTGGTGTATGCGTTAGCTTGTGTTTGTGTGTGTGTGTGAGATTATTAATGTCTGGGTGTGAATGAGAGAGTTTTTGTAAGGATATGTCTGTATGTGTGTCTGTAAGTTTAGACGTGAGTTCTGTGTGTACGTGTGAGTGTATGTATGTGTATGAGTGAGCCTATGTGTGTAAATTTATATGAGTAGTTTTGTGTATGTGTGTGTATGTGTGCTTCTGTAAGTGTTTTGGTGTATATGTGAGTATTGACTTCTTTTGTAAGTTTGTGTTTGTGTAACGTATGTGAGTTTGTGTATGTGTGAACTTAGGTGGCATGTGTTTGCATGTGTACGTCTTTTCTGTTCTTGCTGTGTGAGTTTGGGTAAAATGTGTGTGTGTGTGTGTGTGTGTGTGTGTGTGTGTGTGTGTGTGTGTGTGTGAGAGAGAGAGAGAGAGAGAGAGAGAGAGAGAGAGAGAGAGAGAGATTGTGTAACGTTTGTATACGTGTGCACCCATGCAATGTGAACGTTCTTTGATGTGATGGGACCATTACTTCACCTGTATATGCTGTGCTGATGTATTTCTTCATGTTTCCTGTTGTATTATTAGTGCTTCGTATTGCCTGGTATTTTCTATGTATATTTCATCTTGTTCGTTTTTCTTACGGTTTTGCGTTTCTTGCTCGTTTGCCTAATTCTTCAGTACAGCTTCGGGGATTCACTACATAAGAATTCCAGTTACTTAGAAATGATGAGGTGACTAATACATTACACCAAATTAACCACGACAAGACCAGGTTATGATTTCACCACCTTCACCACACACCTGCTCCACGATACTTCTCAAGCCTTAGGACATTACCTTGCCGTGTGACCTTTACCTCTGATATCTGGTTCTTAAAAACAAGAGGCTAACCCGATGGCTGGACCCTCAACCCCTCCTTCAAGTTTGGTCTATATCAGATGAAAACAGTTGAAGTTTTTTGTCTCTCTCTCTCTCTCTCTCTCACACACACACACACACACACACACACACACACACACACACACACACATGCACTGCCACACCCCACCGCACTTCCAGCACTAGCTCATGTAGTAATCAAAGCAGCACAACCCTCCTAATTACGAGAAGGTTACCTGGACACACGTGACATAAGGCACAGATAATTACTGACGATGATTAGTACTTTCCTGGTCATTGGACGCAGATTCGCCTCCAAGCAAAGAAATATTCACCATAAATCAGGAATTGCGTCTAGCGTCCGGAAATTTGGTCTGATATTAGCCTGATTGAATTTCCAGTTCGATGATACTATTTTCATTCATGGGAAAATTCGAAAACGTGACCAAAAAACGCTTAGAAAAAAATGTGGTATATTCTTATGAGTTCTTTCAACTTATACCCGTCATAACTATTTTACTGTATGCAATATCACTCTTATTTTCATTCATCTCATTCTACAAAGTCTCAGTTTTCTAACGCTATAAGAACAAATCCGCTAATCCTAACATTTCGGGGTAAAAAAAAAAAAAAGATCGGAAAAGAAAAAAAAACTCGAGCGGCCTCATTTTCTACTGGCAGGGTTGGAGCGAGGGAGGGGGGAAGCTGGGAGGGTGCTGGGTCTGAAGGCGAAAGTGTTAGACAGCTCACCTACTGACAATGCCGTTACCAGTTTCACAAATCAGTAATTACCCCCAAATCCTACAGTATCATCCCACTGGTCACCTCAAAACTCTTCACCCCTAACTTTTCTTTCCACGTCAAAGTCACCAAACAGAAAAATACAGTAAAACAAAATAAACAGCTATCCCCAGATGAGAAAATGACTAGATTAACACCGTCACTGAACTCACGAAATCTCGAAAACACCCCAAAACAATCCATAGTGTCAAGATGAACATGGATGAAGAAGCTAGAGGAAAAAGACATCCAGCTAAATCACTCTGCGATAATTAGCACTCAAAACTGCTCCACTAAAAAGAATAATCATATAATAGCTCAAGAGACCCAAGGAAACACAACAACACCCCATCTGTTTATAATCATCAAAATATACGAGAAAATCTAAAAGCAGTACAAGAAAAAGCATCACACACATTCGTTAACAACATCTAACTTCAAAACAGAATATATCTTCAAGGAAATATTCACCTTTTCTTGCAACCAAATATTCAACTTTTCTTGCAACCAAATCCCTGACCCCCAGAAGAAAGGCCATCATCACCTCTTTACTCAAGCCAGGGAAATCGCTCAACAGTCCTTCATATAGACAGGTATTGCCACTCTGTACAGCCTCTAAGACCAGGGAAAGACTCATTCTCCCCCCTAAAAAAATATTTCACTCCTCGCACGCCAACACTCCACTCTCTGAATCTTAGTGTGGATTAAGGCTTCGCGACTCAACCATCACAAATGTTTAAGGCTTCAGTACTCATCACAAACGTTCAAGGCTTCAGTACTCACCATCACAAACGTTTAAGGCTTCAGTACCCACCATCACAAACGTTTAAGGCTTCAGTACTCACCATCACAAACGTTTAAGTCTTCAGTACTCACCATCACAAACGTTTAAGGCTTCAGTACTCATCACAAATGTTTAAGGCTTCAGTACTCATCACAAACGTTTAAGACTTCAGTACTCATCACAAACGTTTAAGGCTTCAGTACTCAGCACAAACGTTTAAGGCTTCAGTACTCACTATCACAAACGTTTAAGGCTTAAGTACTCACCATCACAAACGTTTAAGGCTTCAGTACTCAACATCACAAACGTTCAAGGCTTCAGTACTCATTACAAACGTTTAAGGCTTCAGTACTCACTATCACAAACGTTTAAGGCTTCAGTACTCACCATCACAAACGTTTAAGGTTTCACTGCTCAACCATCACAAACGTTTATGGCTTCAGGACTCACCATCATAAACGTTTAAGGCTTCAGGACTCACCCATCACACACGTTTTAGGGTTCATACAACAAATTTTAATAAAGTCCACGGGCACCATTCTCCAAGATGAACTACACTATCAACAACAGTTTTATGAGTTTATGAGACAGTACAGCGACATGTCCCTAGAAAAAAAAAAAAAAAAAAAAAATCCTGGACAAAAAAGCGAACTAATTTTCTTTCAGGTAGACAGGTCCTAATACGCCGCCAAAACCAATGTTCCTAATTCATCATGTATAATCCCTAGTAGTATCTTACACAGCTGTCTTCACCTCTACTTTTCATCTTCTCTCCATGGCCTGCATCCTCTCCCCTCCTGTGATAGTCTTGTAAATATGTGGACGACTTTCTATCAGCTGCACAACACCTCCAAATGTAGGATGCGGCAATCGTGTTCGTATATGAAATGCATCACCAGAAAATTTGACTTTCACTCCTCTCACTTCAGAAACACATGACCCTCCAACTCCCCCTCATGTTACGCTCTTACCAACCTCTACAGTAATGGAGTAAGAAAACGGTGACAGGCATAGGCATATCACTGTGCCTCCGTAGTCCAAAAATATCACGATTCTTGTAATCATACCTGGGAGTATACGTAACCTTCCCTCAGCACAGGAACACCAACGCAAGGATCATTCATACGTTTAAGGCTGTACACACACACACACACACACACACACACACACACACACACACACACACACACACACACACACACACACACACACACACACACACACACACACACACACACACACACACAAGGACAGTCTGTGGCCAACGAAAAAAGTGCAGAGAACCGCATAGGCCTACATACAGTTCACCCACGCGTTAGAATTATACTTGCTCAAGGTAAACTTCCATCATATCAACCTCACTTGCAAAACCTGAAAGAAAAATAAAACTAAACCAGATCTTGAGAATGAGAACAGGTAAAACACACACCCACACCCACACCCACACACAGGTCACCTTCATCAACACTCTTCAGCGTTGTTGTCCACATTTGCCTTAATTTCGTGGTCTGCTCACACCCTTGGACATTAGCTGCCTAGTGTGAACCAGCCTTGTGTGTGTGTTCGCGCGCTCGCAAAAACGTGCATGTAAGTGAATGAATATATGTAAGCATTTATGTATGTGTGTGCATATGTGTGTGTATGCAAGTGTGCGGAGAGAGAGAGAGAGAGAGAGATCCAATTGCGCATGTGTATAATGTACATGCGTGTGCATATACACATTTGCGTTTGTGCTTGCACAAGACCGTATATTTTTGTAGGCATGTATTTGTATTTTATGTGAGAGTTAATGTATATGACTGTCAACTATTTAGTGGATGTGTGTTGTGTCTGCGAATGTGTCTGTAGTTTATGTAAGACACTGAGTGTGTGTGTGTGTGTGTGTGTGTGTGTGTGTGTGTGTGTGTGTGTGTGTGTGTGTGTGTGTGTGTGTGTGTATTATTGTATTTCACTATTCCACAGACACACACACTCCTTCATATGGTTGGATGATGCAGTGAATGGATAATGGCGTGGATGGATGATGATGTTCATGAACAATGATGCGGATGGATGAATGTGATGATGCGAAGAGATGATGACGTGAGTAAATGAAGATGATAACGCTTGAATGGCAATGAATGATGTTTGATGAGGATGGTTGCGTCAGTGATAACAAATGAATGATGAAGACGATGACGACCAAATGATGAAGATGATGATTGTATAAGGATGATTGCAAATGAATGATGTTGATGAATGCCTGATGAAGATAATGACAACTGAATGAAGGTAAGATATTGACGATGATGATGATGACAACAGGTGATGTAATGATGACAAATGAATGATGATGTGTATGACGAAGTGGGTAACAGTTGAATGATGAATATAACGACACTTAAATGATGATGATGATGATGATGACGATGACAAAATAATGAAGGTGATGGCGTGGATGTCGAAGAGGATGACAGCGGAAATAAGATGATGAACGTTAAAAAGGTAAAGATGATGATAAAATGATAAAGTGATATATATGAGAACTGAATGAGAAAGATGATTAATTTTTATAAGTGGATGAAAAATATGCAAAAACGTGAATGAGGTGTATAGAGAGAATGAAGTGTGTCTTAGAGTGAAAAAGATAGTGTGAGGGAAATGCTGAGTAAGTGTGTAAAACAGAATGCTGCTGCTCTCATTCTGCACACTTAACCTCACAAGTGTGTAACGCAAGACACACACACAGACACACAGACACGCACACACACACACACACACACACACACACACACACACACACACACACACACACACACACACACACACAGTCTTACATACATACATATACTCTCTCTCTCTCTCTCTCTCTCTCTCTCTCACAGTCTTACATACATAAATACACTATCTCTCTCTCTCTCTCTCTCTCTCTCTCTCTCTCTCTCTCTCTCTCTCTCACAGAGAGAGAGAGAGAATCTTTTGCAATGGCAGCGGGTTACTATTTATCACACAGGTAATGACATCTCAACACCTGTACCAAATGCTCTCCCTGAAATTATCTACCACACCTCATGACCTCACCCTCGCCTCAGCCAAGGTTCATCTCTTCAGCACCATCACGTATTTCTCAGCTGATCTTTGCTAGCTCCAGACGACATTTTAAAGATTTTGGGAGACTTTAAATTAAGGGGTTATACATCTCCCTAATTAACTGCTCCCTTAACAGAGTTGGAAAAAATAAGTGAATAAGGAATTTTTTTATGCTGGTGTGCTTAAAATGAATAATATTTGTATATCGTCACGGTTTTCCTTTCGTTTCGTTTATAAAGGCTCCAGTATGTTGTCAATTTCGGCCTCGTCACCTAATAGCGGCTCCCCACGCTGCTCGATCTCTAACAGCCTCCCAGTTTAGTCCAATAGTTAGGATAAATAAAAGGTGGAGAGGGACGACAGACCCCGCACTGAAAGGGGATGATGGCGACAGGACCTAACCCTTACCCAACCCATATTTAGAGGGGAAAGGGGTTTAGAATAATGACGATGATTTATTATTATTATTATTATTATTATTATTATTGTAGTGATTATGCTGATGGTGATGATAACAATGGTGTTGGTGATATTGATGTTGACTGCTGCTGCTGCTGATGATGATGACGGTGGTTGTGATAGTGATGGAGATGGTGATGATAAAGATAATGACTCTGCCTCCTCCACAACTCTGGGTCTCTCCTATATATGCTGAGGTAAATCGTCTGGAAGTAAATAGAATAAAATAAAGACGTTTTCGTAATAAAAGGCGCAAAATTATGATATAGCATTTTCCAATTAACTTGACCTAAAACTGATAAATCTCCCTGAAAGCCGAGTCGTAGCAATAGATTAACACTACATTATGATGCTGGTCATGAAGAAGTGCTGTGAGAAGGATGTAGAGCCGTAGCATTGCCTTTTCCCGTCACTGAACCACGTGAAAGAAGTTACAAAAAGGCGAAAATCTGGGCCAAATGAGGGTGAAAGGAGTATAATGAATGTATGAAGTTGCATAGTGGGAGTTCCGGGGTGTGGGGTGGGGGGTTTTATTCAGCTTACGGGAGAATTTTTTGCAACAGTGGGGTAAGATACAGACTTCACAAACTTCATCGCTCCGTTTGCGTATTTTCCATTTAATGCCTGTATCCACCAGACGACCTTTATTCAAGTTACGAAGCAGCTTTAGAACTTACGGTGTTAATGAAGGCCATTGTCTAACGCCCCCATTGCAAAAAGTCAAGCCTACGCTGAAGGAAATAATGTGGAGGTAGAATGAATCAAGCAAAAAATGTGATCAGAGTGCAGTGGTTCCCCTCGCAACCCAAAGGTCATTCCGGAGTCGGGTAGAATCATGGATGGATGGCAGGAACAGAACGTGAAATACGGCACAGGACTGAAGGGATTAAACACAACTACAGACGTAAATATGGAAGTAGATTCTCACTGGTAGTGTGCCTTGCAGGGATGGCAGCTTGATGGAGGAAAACAGGGTACGATGGAGCCTATTTGTCTGTGGCCACCCCCTCCGGGATTAAGGCGACTGGCTATAGGCAGATAAATACTAAAAGATAAATTGATAGACAGATCAATACACACACACACACACACACACATATAGATAGACAGATAGACAGATAGATAGATATACAGACACACAGACAGAGATAAATATTCAGATAGACGGTCAGATATGTGGGTGGTGTCAGGTTGGGGTGTTGGTGGAATGACTGTGACTGACTCACGTGCCCTGCCTGTTGCACCCGTGTGGTGTGTCGGCATTACTGGAGCCAACACAATTGCTGTGCCAGTGAAAGTGACGAAACAATGGTGCTGGCGGGAGCGGAGGCGAGGGGGGGATCTGATGGTGGCGGTGGTGAGGAAGAGGAGGGGAGCTTTGGTGATGGTGGGCGACCTTTCATAGATTTTTCAATTACCCTCGTTACATGGGCGACAGTTGCTTCCAATGACTGGGGAAAAGAATACTGCTGACGCATCGTGTACATGCAGCTGTATGATGGCGTCTACAGTACAAGGGGTGAAAGTTGGGGTCAAGACATCTCCGTCCCTGCACTGGTATAGGAAAGTGATACGCATGCTGTTCACCACACCTGGTGCAAGCAGCCTTGTGGCACCCTGCATATAAAAAGAAAAGAGACTGCAAGCGGGACTTCCCTTCCCTGATTCACGTCCCAAGAGAGATAAGGCTGTACTCTGATCTATGTATCCTTTTTTTTTTTCCTAGCGAGACTTTTCAGTTATCCTGTCGGTGATAGAAATGGTGTAATGGTAGGTAAAATTAAATAGTACTAGCAACATAAACCCATTTTCGGCTACATCCCACAAGGGTCTACCACCCATCCACTTATTTACCCTCATGAACCTGTTCCGGCAAGGGCCAATTTTCCCCCATTGACGTATTTCCCCCATAGACGTATTCCCTCCAGGGACCTTTTTGCCCATCATACATCACGTACACTTGCTTCAAAAACTGCGGCACACGTCGCACGAAGTAAACTGACACAGCAGGCGATGGCCATTACAAAGTGTCCGTTGATTTCACTCCACGCTCATAAATTTGCTTTCATAAGGGTCCATTATATTGCTTGCTTGCTTGTGGTGTTTCCTAATCAGTATTGTTATATGAATTTTCAGATAATAATACAATACTCTTCGGAAATCACAAGTTGTATTGATCATTTTGGATAATATCGTCTCCCTCCTGCGTGACACTGCCTTGAGCAGTTGTACAATATTCGCACCATGATGACGCGCTGTGTGTAAGAGACGTAGGGTTTGATGGATTAACCCCTTCAGCCCGAGTACGTCAATCTGGTTTACTGCTTACCAACTCCCGGTGATTGTATTCTGCTTAGGACTGACTTTCAGATATGGAGTATTTAGATTTAACCTGCGATAGCCCCTTCATGAGTCGAAATTTTATGGTGGTGACCCAGTGAAATATATAAAATCGAAGTGAGGCTAGATTTTATGCGTGTGAAATATGTTCGTGTGGTAATATAGCGGTGAGATATATGGTGGGTGGGGCAGGTAATGGAGCAATTAAGGGTGGAGGTGGAGAGAGGGTGGATGGGTGGAGGTGGAGGAAGGGAGGGAAGGTGGGTGGAGGTAGAGGGAGGGAGAGAGACCACCCAAGGAGGAAGAAGGGAGGGAAGGTGGGTGGAGGTAGAGTGAGGGAGAGAGAACACCCAGGGAGGAATGTCGATAGGTGGTGATGATTTCTCCTGTAGTGGTCAGACCTCACCCGACGAGGAAATAACCTTGCTGGGGAGGGTCGTGTCGCTTATTTCCTTTTACTTGACGGAACTGGGTCACTCTCACGACCTGAATACTAAACTTGGCCGCATGAAATTAAATGAGCCTTAGTTCTGAGGCAGTAATGAGTCTCCTTGGTTACTATAGCTTGTTTTCATCTGACGGAACTGGGCCACTATCACAGCTTAAAATACAAAATCGTGGGTGCATGATATATGATGAGCTTTAGTTACAAGGTTGGAATGAGCCTTTCTGTTTATTTCATTCGTTTTTCTTTATCCGACGGAAACAGACCACACCCACAACTTAAATACCAAGGCGCTGTTATAGGAAACTGAGTAAGCCTTAGTTATGGGGTAGGAATGAGTCTCCTTGGTTACTAGTTAAAATGACCCTCCAACCTGACCCCGCTTGGCCATCAACACAGCTGAAAGAGGTGTGGGATCTGCATCAGGCTATAACAAACACACTACAGTAAAAAAACTCAACCTGACAGACGGCACTTGATGGCATGTTTGAAATTAAAAATAGCATAAATAAATCAATAGACATACGGTATACCCAGAATAGCAATTAAACTCTCAATATCGTTGCGTATTTAAGTTATTGTATTTTTTACTGTATCTAGATGCCTGGTGGTCTAGTGAATTAAAGAGTTCCAGTTGATGTGGTCTATAAGGACTTACATTTGAGGGCCGTTTGGGGTGTATTGCTCAAATGATGCCACTCAGGGAAGAATAATTGGTCGCATTCGCCATTAATGCTGGGACTAAGTAGCCTAGTCTCGGGTCCCTTAGCAATAAAAGGGCAATGAAGGAGTGGATGATGATGATGATGATGATGATGATGATGATGATGATAATGGTGATGATGATGATGATGATGACGGTGGTGATGGTGATGATGATGATGGTGGTGTTGGTGGTGATGATGATGATGATGATGATGATGATGATGATGATGATGATGATGATGGTGAGGATGATGATGATGATGATAATGATGATGATGATGATGATGATGATGATGATGATGGTGCTACAACAAGACGATTTTATTCACCTCAGGAAAGAGCCCATCCCCTTAAGGTGAAGAGACTATAGGAACCATGCACAGTTCAACGCAAGATCTCTTCTGATATGGAAAGAATCATGTGTCTGTAGCAGGAACAACATAAATAAAGGTGTTGGAGCTAACGAGGGACAAGATTAAAACGGGGAAGCTTCATGTTATGTTTTAATGGACACACACACACACACACACACACACACACACACACACACACACACACACACACACACACACACACACACACACACACACACACACACGCCACACACACACACACACACACACACACACACACACACACACACACACACACACACACTGGGAAAGAGGTGGTTCAGTCCTTGGTTCTAAACACACACACACACACACACACACACACACACACACACACACACACACACACTGTGAAAGAGGTGGGTCAGACCTTGGGTCTAAATACACACACACACACACACACACACACACACACACACACACACACTGGGAATGAGGTGGTTCTGTTCTTGGTTCTAAATACACACACACACACACACACACACACACACACACACACACACACACACACTGGGAATGAGGTGGTTCTGTCCTTGGTTCTAAATACACACACACACACACACACACACACACACACACACACACACACACACACGCACACACACACGCACTGAGACTGGTGATAGGCCGTATTATAAGTGGTTTTGGAGAATGCGTAACACCTCTTCCTTAACGATTTATTTTACACACATTAATATCCCCCTATGTAGCAGTGATACAAACTTGAGTCGATATGAAAGCGATTACAACATACGGGAGAAAGGGAAGGAGTTATAAGCAAAATAAATCGCTCAGGAAGAGAGACCACGACGCTCATATGGCACTCTGTGGGTATATTGAAATGAAAAAGTAAACAAATAAATAAATCTGATATAGGGAGGCCTCAAAATTCTAAAATGTAATACTCTAACTATGTATATATTTTCTTTTGATATAGGATAACGTACATTGCTATACAGTACAATAACTCTGTGAAAACGGTGAGGTGTGTATGTAGCGATTTGTGCTGCTATCAGGGTATTCTATGAAGACACTGGTAGAAAAAGTGAGAGACTGTGTGTGTGTGTGTGTGTGTGTGTGTGTGTGTGTGTGTGTGTGTGTGAGAGAGAGAGAGAGAGAGAGAGAGAGAGAGAGAGAGAGAGAGAGAGAGAGAGAGAGAGAAATATATATCTGACTGTCCTTACTCCCGATCAAGTACTCATAAATCAAATTTCATCACTCTTGGCTGACCTTTAACACTTCCACCAAGACTGATCTAAAGTAAATTAAAACTTTTTGTTAATTTGCTCTATGATCGTGGCCAGTGACCTTTCCCTTAAACTTTGACATTTGACAGTTTATTCCCAGAGTTGAATAAAAAAGTTGAAGTTGACCCTGCTATGTTATCTCGACCTTTGACTCCTTGGCTGATCCTTAATACTTCCACCAACTTTGGCTCAAATAAGATAAAACTTTTCACACACACACACACACACACACACACACACACACACACACACACACACACACACACACACACACACACACCGCTCGCTGGTGCAGTGGTAACGTTCCCGCTTGCCAACTGGTGGACGGGAGTTCGCGCCTCGCTCAGGTTGCGAAAAGTTTCACTGACGAAGTGGGTGGTTACTGTCCCCCTTGAGCAAGGGGACGGGTGTGTGCGTGTGTGAAAGTCACAGCCTTGCCCTTAGATCGGACTATTTGAGCTCTCAGCTCCCTTCCGGGAGGGTAAAAGCTGACCATCACGACCATCAAGTGATCCTGACCGACCCAGTGAATTGCGAGCAGTATAGTGAGACCCCAGGGAAATCTAGGTTAAGGTTAGGTTAGTTAGGGTTGGTAAGATAGGACTGTTAGATTGGTTCAGACTTTTAGAGTTAGGTTTAGCCGTGTTAGACCAGTCTTGGGTTAAGTTAATTCAGGATGTTATGGTCTGGTTAGATTGGGTTAGCTTGTCAAGGTAAGGTATAGTTAGGTTAGGGAAGGTAAGATTAGGTTAGGTTAGGTTAACTGGGCTAGAATTTTAGGGTAAGGCTTTCAGGGTTGGGGAAGGGTAAAATGCAGGAAGCGCCACTGTCCTAAAAAAAAAAAGGGGGTGAACGATACTGAAATGATATACAGTACTCTACAACACGGAAATACGCGGCCGGCTCTCCTTCACCTTCGCCTCGTCTTCCTCTTCTCACCCCACTAACCACTACCCGCCGCACGTCACACATCACATCACCCTCACGCCTACACGATACTACTCTCACTTTCAACACGCTATACTCTCTTCATTGAACTTGACCCAAATTTGTATACACTCTCGCTTTGTCATCTCTCCCTATTAAATGATGAGTTAGAAGAAGAGATTATAAATAGAATAACATGCTAGTCACGAAGAAGTGCCATGGGAAGTATACAGAAACGTAGTATTGTCGTTTTCTGCCACTGAGCTAAGAGAAATAAAGTGAAGTATGACCAGATGCTCCTTCACGTTAAAATGAAAGAACTGTGGATCGAATTATATATATATACGCCTAAGGAAGATGGAAATGAATGAAAGAGGAAATACAGTTCCTCTTAACGACTTCATTTTCATCGTGGAAGTACAAAATTATACAATCGGTCAAGAAAGACTGAAATTAAATGAAGGTAAAAGGTGATACTTGAAGGTTTATCACGGGTTGAGGAAGACCGTAGCGAGGTAAAGGAAAAGGACTGAACAAACGCCTATCAACTGCACGGGAGTCATTAAGGAGAATATTCAGTACTCGCTAAGCTCTATAGTTCCCCAGACCACAACACGCAACCATCGAATTTACAACACAGGTCCCTATTTCAGTTCCAGGTATACGAAGAAGCTGGAATAAAGACCTCTCCTAAAGTCCAATGGTCAACCCGGAAAATGAACCCAAGGCCTAGCGACTTGCGGGCCCAGTGTGTTTTCTATTACACCACCGCCACCCCACTGTAGGGGCAGATGTTGTGTGTGTGTGTGTGTGTGTGTGTGTGTGTGTGTGTGTGTGTGTGTGTGTGTTCTTGTTCCCGTATTTACTTTTTATTGTCAGTTTATTATGAGAGTCGTCCTTCTTAACATTCTCTCTCTCTCTCTCTCTCCGTTTTTCCCTATTTCTTGCGATGCTCTTCCAAACTCTCTTCTGCTCATTTTATTTTTTTTACTATAATCTTCTTTTTCATTTTCTCACCTCTGTCTTTTCCCTTATTTTCCCCACTGTCTTTCTGTTTATCTTTCCGACTATCTTTTAGCCTTTCCCTCTTTTTTCTCTTCTCACTGTTCCTCTTCTTCCTCTGTCATTCTCTCTCTCTCTCTCTCTCTCTCTCTCTCTCTCTCTCTCTCTCTCTCTCTCTTGTATTCCCGTCTTCCTCCCTGAAACTTCTCGAACTTTCTGCCCTGACAACTCCTAACTTTGCTGTTTTCAATTTCCTCCTCTTCCTCTTTTACACAGTCATTCGTTTTTTATCTGTCTTTCCCCTCAAACTCTACGGCTTCTCTTCTCTTGCTTCTTCCAGTACTCAATTTACGTATATCCTTTTTTTCTCAGTTTTCCGTATCTTTACTTCGTCCTCTTTTTTGTCATTATCTTCATCACTCTTTCCTCCTCGTTTTCTCTCACCTTCTTCCCCTTCTTCATAAACTTCTCTTTTTTATCTCCTTTTACTTTCTTTATAATTTTCTCTGCCATTATTTTCCTTCTTGTATCATTCTGCTACTTCCATTTTCACCCTTTCTTCCCTCTACTGCCAAATCAATTTTAATCTATTTCCATATCTTCCTCATTTTACCTATTTCCTCTTCTTCTTCTCTTTACTAAGTTCCTCTTCTTCCTCTCTTTATTTTCCTCTTCTTCATTTTTTTACCCATTTCCTCTTCCTTCTTTTACCCACACCCTCTACTGCCTCCATTTACCTATTCCCTCTTCTTCCTTCGTTTACCCGTTTTCTGCCATTTCTCATTATACCCATATCCTCTTCTTCCTCCTTTTGCCCACTTCCCTTTCTTTCTACTTTACCGAATTCCCTCTTCCTCCTTTTACCCATTTCCTCTTCTTCCTTCCTTTATACATTTCTTCTCCTTCCTCATGTTACCCATTTCCTCTTCCCCCTTTTACCCATTGCCTCCTCTTCCCTCTCTACCTATTCCCTGTTCATCATTTTACCCATTTCCTCTTTGTATCAGTTTCCTCTCCTCTCTTTTGGCTCATTTTACCCACTTCCTCTTCTTCCTCTCTTAACTGATTTCCTCTTCTTCCCTTTTTGACTCACTTCCTCTTCTTCCCCTTCCCATTCCCCTCTCTCCCGCCTTCCACACAGCCTTCACACCACAATCAGAGCACAAGGCTGGTTGGATTTTTTCGCCTGAGTCTTTTGCCTCTTCGTGGCGCATATATTTGTCTTGTTCGCCTTCACTAATATAATTCTCTTTCCTCTGTATCATCATTATCATCACCATTATAATCCACCATCATCATCATCATCATCATCATCAATAAAATCCACCACCATCATCACCACCATATCATCATCATCGCCATTATCATCATCACCTTCATCATCATCATCATCATCATCATCATCATCATCATCATCATCGTCATCACTGTCACAATCAGTTATATTATCATTATCTCTATCACAGTATCATTATCATCACCACCACCACCATCACCACCACTAAATCATCATCATCATCATCATCATCATCATCACCATCACAACGTTATGTCCTACTAAAACATAGGGTGTGCGGCACGTAGAGACGGCAATATCTTAAAATTTCACTCACTTCCTTTTCCTCCCTCCACCGTCTCTCTCTCTCTCTCTCTCTCTCTCTCTCTCTCTCTCGTCGCAGTCACAGATCACATAGTTCTTCTATTTTTTTCCTACCTTTACCCTCTGTTTTCTGCACCCCGCTCTCCTTCTTACGTGCTTCCTTCTTTTATCATTCCTTAATATATTCCTAAGCTTGTTTTCTCCTCCGACCATGACCATTCTTTTTTTTTTCTTTTTTTTTTTTCCCCTACCATCACAATTCCTGGCTGCATATCTATCCTTTTCTTTTTTTTTTCCTCTTCTTTCTTTGTCTCCTAACCTTCTTACGTCCTTCATTCTCGTGCAGTTTCTCATAATATTCTCTCTTCTTTTCCCCTTGTACCTTCGCTTTCTTTTGTTCCTCCTTCCTCTTCAATTTCTCATCTTTCCTCTTCTTTTATCTTTTTTGTGATTTTTCTTCCTGCATCCTCACTCTCCTTACATCTTTCTCTCTGCGTAGTTCCGCCTACCCTGAATTTCCTTCCGTTCTCTCCTGTTTTGTCTTTCCTCCCACCACCATCACCTTCCTCCTGCATCTCCCTTCGTAGTCACAGAAAACAATTTAGTTTTGTTTTAGTTTAATCGGATTTGCAATTTTGTTTCATTTTTTTCTCTTTTGTAGCTGTTCGTTTCCTTTCATCTCTCATCCTTTTGTGACTCTTCGTACTCATTATTTTTATCTTTTTTTTCTTTAACCATTGCCTTTCTTATGGTCCTCTCTCTCTCTCTCTCTCTCTCTCTCTCTCTCTTTGTCATCCGTAGCTCCTCAGTTTTCAATTTTCTGGTGTCCACCCTTCACTAGTCCCATCCACTTATTGCATTTCTCCTCCTATAACTCCCATCTTTTCTGTTTCCTGTCACTTTTTACGTTACCACATCCGCTTCTCCTTCATATCTCTGCTGCATTTCCTGTGTTTTTCCAGATTTTCTCTTAACATTATTATCATTCTCTTCTCTCATCATTCTATCTCCTAATTAATTCTATAGCTTCTCCATTTTCTATTTTCTGACCGTCTTCTTCATCAGTGTCTTCTCCTCCCCTTCTTTATCTCATTTTTCCCTTGTATCTATTTCACTTTTTACCTTACTATAGTTTTTCATTTAATCTACCTATTCTATCTATTTCCAGTCTTCTTAATCCCGTAAGGGGTGGCCACGAACAAATCGCCTCCATGTCGCCCTGTCCCCCGCCATTTCACTGCCCCGCTCTGAGGTCACACCCCCCTCTCTCATTTAATACTGCTATCATTTCCTTCCCTCCTTCCTTTTTTTTTCTTTTTTTTTCCCCTCAGTGTACCATCCAAAATCCGTGCACTTCATATTTTTCACAACTTCTACTGAATCAATTCCTTTCTTCTTACTCTTTATCTCAACTTTGTACTCTAGCTCTTCCACTTTCCATTATTTCACTTACGGTACTATTTAACTATTTCCTCTTTTTCCCCCTCGCAGCCTCCTATACCTCCGTCAGCTCTCATTTTGCTATCAGTTTGTACTTGCTCATTCCCTTCCCTCCTTCCTTTATCTCAGTGTCCCTTCCATATCTCCTTCGTTTCGCGTTTTCTAACCATCCCTTACGTTCCCTTATTTCTCTTTCCTCTTTATCTGTTTTACTTTCCCCCTTTTTTTTTTAGTATTTTATCGCGTTCCTCCTCGCATACCTACTCCTCTTTTCTGAATATTTCCCATTTTTCTTTCCCTTCCCTCTTTCCTTTTACTTCAATATTCCTCGCTATCTGTGCCACTTTCTTTATACTTTTCTCACTATTTTGTACCATACTGTTCCATAGTTGTTTTACATTTTTATTTTCCTACCGTTTTCTTCTATAATTTTTGCGTATTTTCTCACCATTTTCCGACCCCTTTGTTCCATTTTAGTTCCCTTTTTTCCTACTAATTTTCTCACCATTTTGTTCCATAATTGTTCCACTTTTTATTCTCTTATCATTTTCTTTCATAATTGTTCCACTTCATTTTTTTCCACATTTCCTTCCATTCTGTTCCATATCTGTTCCACCTTTTATTTTCATTGTTCTATATTAATGCGCATTTGTTCCACTCGTATTTCTTAACATTTTTGTACCATTTTGTTCCATATCTGTTTTACTTTTTGTTTTTCTACCATTTCTTTATTTTGTTCCATACCTGTTGCATTTTTTGAACTTTCTTGTGATTTTTGTACCATTTTGTTCCATATCTGTTTTACTATTATTCCGTTTTGTTCCATATTCGTTTAACTTTATTTTTTTTTTTACTTTTCTTCCTTATTCGACTTTTCTCTCACAATTTCGTATATTTGTTCATCCATTTTGTACCATTTCCTTACCACTTTGTTCCATTTTTGTACCACCTTTTTTTCCCTTACCAATAGCATTTTGTACCATTTTTGTGCCATTCATCCTTACCATTACTATTTTGTTCCATTTTTGTATCACCTTTTTTCTTACCACTTTGTTCCATTTTGTGCCACTTTTACCATTCTGTTCCATTTTTGTGCCACATTTTCTTACCATTTCGTCCTCTTGTCTTCCTCCAGCCGCGGCCATACTACCCTGAGCCCGATGCTGTCTTGGACTTTGTTGCCGGGAACCAAAAAATCACTGGCCACCTCTACTTCTACAGGAGCCCCCACTCCGTCACCATCAGGGGTTAGTTCTTCATCAATACCCGCCCTCCCACCCACCCACACTAAGACACCCGCCCACCCACCCACTCCACGCCAATACAGCCATCCACCCACCTCACTAACACCCGCCCACCCACCCATTCCTATTCGTAGATGACTGTCAGAGGTTGGTTTTTCCTCCACCCTCAGTACTTCAACAACCCCCCCCCCCACCCACAAACTTCACCCTAACACACACACACACACACACACACACACACACACTATTTGTATTGCAATTCCTCAGTAACGATTATCACTTCTCACCATCTTCTTAGCCATTCCTTTTTTTTTTTTTTTTTTTTTTTTTTTTTTTTGCTCTTCCTCATTCCTTCTTTTTCTGTTTATATCGTTCTGTTCTCACATGACGGAACTGGGCCACTCCCGCAACTTGATTACCATATTGGTAACATGAATTTCAGTGAGGCTTAATTATGACTGGAAGGAATCTCTTTGGTTACTATACTCAGTTTTTTTTTTAAATCGAGGCGAAGATGCACTTGACAGATTGGTGATGATTGGCTGAATGCAACATGTCCAAATAACATCGTTGTATTTGGGTTTCGACTCACATCACCGGGAGTTATTTGAAATACAGCGATGTTATTCGGACATGTTGCATTCAGCCAATCATCACCAGTCTGTCAAGTGCATCTTCGCCTCGATTTAAAAAAAAAAAAAAAAAAAAAAAAAAAAAAAAATGAGTTGTCAAATCGTCCCTCCAGTGTGACTACTCTTGGCCATCAATCGAGCTGACAGGAGTTACGGATCTGGTCAGGTTAAAATCAACGTGCTATAGTAATGGTTTGTTACATTTTCCGAACTGTCACTACCAGAAAGTCTAGTGACGCAACATAAACTGATTTGACCCGTTTTACTGTAACTTGCCCTAAATGGTCATCTCTCCAATCTGAATGCTGAGATTTAACAACAGATTAACACTAGAATATCATGCTAGCCACGAGAAAGTGCTATGGAAAGGATATGGGGCCGTAACATTGTCGTTTTATGCAACTGAGCTACGTGAACTAAGCTGCAAAAGGATGAAAATCTAGCCATATTAATGTGAAAGAGTTATAGTTGGAAAATAATGTATGGGAGAGATATTTTTCATTACAATATATTTGTCTGGCCTAGATCAGCTTTGTCTCTGGCAATGTTATCCCTTCACAACGATGACGTCTGAGGTTAGTTTATTCTTGCTGCCTCCAGATGATTTTATGGAGGGCTGGGGAGAATTTTCGAACTGGAGGGGTTGAACAAAGCCATCATTAACCCTTTCCCAACGAGGGGTCCTCCCTATATTAAATAAAATCGTTTTGGGTAGCAAGAATAAACCTATAATATACATGATCGGACTCAAGAGGCTTAACATGGAGTTCTTTCAAAGTACAGTCTGCCATGAGGGACCCCTGCATGTGGAAAATGACAGACCATGTTACTGCAAACTTGCTTATGCCGTGACCTTAAAGTAAAAGCCAGCAGGACACGACTCGGCTCGTGGTAATCTCTTAACATTCCCAGTCGAAAGGGGAACAATACAAGGGATTTCAGTAGGGTGCAAAGGGAGATGACATGGAGTATAGCTTTATGGATGTATTAAGGTACGGACAATACAGCCGAAAACTTCCAACACCCCTCCCATTCAACAAGCAGGCCGTCCAGAAGTCGTGCACTATAGAAAAACTGCCGTGGATAATCTTTTAGGGAAGAGGAAGTAAAAAACAAAAGCCACTGTATCGTAAAACTAAGGAAAATAACGCGTCGAACACTGCGGTATTGCATCACATACTTGTAGCACCTCAGAGCCAACTTTTTTTTTTTTCACTTTCTACACAGTCACCCTGCTGTTGCTGTGGCAAAAAATGTGGTGAAGGCAAGTCCTTGCACAACGGGTCGAAACTACAGTAGATACACGAGAAAACGCTGACACACTTTTGCTCAAGGACGACTTCAGACTTTTTGTTCCCTGGTAGAACTATTTGTACATTTTTGCTTCTGCCATGAGAAGCACATTATAAATTAAAGATGACCAACATTTAACAAGGGAGTGCAGGATGGTCTCCACACGGTTACAGTACACCCTTCCTCGCAAAAAATGGTAAACTCTATGCGGGTAGTCAAGAGGAACTCCTTTCCGCCCCGATGCACCCGGAAGGAAGACCAGCCTCAATGCACGAGTGTCCCTCAACTCCTCCCTCATCTCCCAGAAAGATGGTGGGCTGCAGGGTTTGATATCTGCGGTCCACTGGATTCATCTGAGCCTGGGGCTGTAACCATTATTAATATCGCTGCTGCTGCTTCTGCAGCTAAA
>NC_137064.1:6644059-6714059 GCF_032717465.1 Coenobita brevimanus
CACCACCATACCACCACACCACTGTACCACCACACCCTACACCACCACACCACTGTACCACCACACCCTACACCAGCACACCACTACACCAGTACACCACTCAGCCTCTCCTTCCCCCGCAGGTCAGATCCACGGCCTTAAACCCGGCTTCCATGGATTCCACGTACACGAGAAGGGTGACCTCAGCGAGAAGTGTGTGGCGGCAGGAGGTCACTTTAATCCATTCGGGGTGAGCAGGAGTCGACGAAGTTTTATCTATTTATCTATCTATCTATTTTTCTATCTAACAGTTTATCTATCTATCTTTCTGTCTATCTGTCTATCCATCGCTCTATCTATCCCACACTACACTTTTATATAGTGTCAAAAGTTTTATATCTACCTGTCTATCTATCTATCTCTTTACATCTATCTGTCTATCTGTCTATCTTCCTATCCATCTTTCTATCTATCTATTCGGCGTTAGCATAAGGCATACCACACTACACTTTATCTATCTGTCTATCTATCTGTCTATCTATTTGGGGTGAGCATAAGGCATCACACTTCACTTTGTTCGTCTCCAAAGCTTTATCTATCTATCTATCAATCTATCTATCTGTATGTCTATCTATCGCACACTACACTCTATTTGATATAGTCTCCAAAGATTAATATCTACTTCTGTCTATCTATCCCACACTATACTTTGATATATTTCCCATAGTTTTATATCTATCTATCTATCTGTCAGTCTATCTATCTATCTATCTATCTATCCCACAATACACTTTGATGATATCTCCAAGTTTTTATCTATCTGTCAATCTATCTGGTCCATTCATCTATCTGTCCCAAACTACACTTTGTCTATCGTGGCCTCTAAAGCTTATCTATCTATCAGTCTATCTAACTATCCCACACCACGCTCTGATATAGTCTTTTATCTGTTTATCTATCTATCTGTCTATCTATCCATCTATCTTCATGACACCAACATATTCACCAAAGTTTATGCATCTATCCATCCATCACAGATTACACTAAGATTCACCAACGTTTTATCTATCTATCTGCCTGTCTATCTATCAATCTATCTATCTGTCCCACACTACACTCTGTTTAATATAATCACCAGTTTTATCTATCCATCCATCTATCCCATCTATCTGTCTATCCATCTATCTATCTATAGCCAGAAACTTTAAGCCTAGAGGGGGTTAACAAACAGCCTCCCTCCCACCCTCTTCCCAGTCATCACGCTGCCCTCCCTCCATCACACACCACCTTTATTCATATACATCTACCTCGTCCTTTCACCTCATCCTCGGTCTTCCTCTTCTCCCCTCTTTCCGCCTCGCTCACAAAGGCTACACTCTCCCTTCTTCCACTTATAACGCAAAGTTTCGTCCGTTTGTGCAGCTTTTATCACATACGAGTGTCTCATTGAAAACACACACACACACACACACACACACACACACACACACACACATGTCTATCTATCTATCTATCTATCTATATAAATATATATACAGTATATAATGTGTGTGTGTGTGTGTGTGTGTGTGTGTGTGTGTGTGTGTGTGTGTGTGTGTGTGTGTGTGTGTGCGTATGTACTGTATGTATGTATGCACATATTCTCAGGCTTTCAGGTACACGGTTACTCAACTGTGGAAATGTCTTTCTCTTTGTTTTTCTGTTCCACTGCTCAAGTCTCGGACTTTTAAACGCCATGTGTTCAGGGATCTCGAAAATGGCGAATCGATCTTGACTTTGGTTTCCTTTGGGTCAGGTTTTCCTCTTTAAAGGAACAAATTTTGCAGGCCCTCAGCCTTTGTTTCTTTGTTATACAGTCAGGTATGTGTTTATTCGTGTCTGTACAGCACCTCACCTGATAATAATAGAAAAATAGGATTATATTGTACGTGACTTAGGAGATTTTGTAGCACGTCTTCCTTGTCGTTTTACTCAGCACATAACACCTCAGTGTCATCATTTATCTCGTACCAGGTGACTAGAATTACCGGCAGTGTAGACCTGGACCCCCTCCCCCCACCAACAATGAGTTCACAGAGTAGCACCTCCCTGTCCCACCAGGCCGTGTGAATGTGCATGACTGGGCTGTGATGCTATGTAATGGTGAGGGTGTACATGTGTGTGCAGACATATGTGTACCTGTGTTTATGAATGTTATTTGTGAATGTACTGTATAAGAGTAGCTTTACTTCATGTGCACCACTCTGGGCATAGGCGTAACAGTCCGTTCCCTGAGGCCCAGCAGTCCTCCCACGCACCCTCCACCTCCACATGTCACAATTTCGGCGCTAACAACCACTGTCCATATTGAATACATGCAAGGGCTGTCTAATACAGGACCGGTGTAATGGTATTATGAGGGTGTTTTTACATGTCGGCAGGTCTTTGGTAGATCAGTAAAATCCACTGTAACGAAATTCAAATCCTTCAAGCTGTTCCATGCCCCATATGGGATTCGAAGCCGCGTCCACTGGAACAGTCTACCACTTCTCTATATGTGATCAATGACTATGATGTAAGTGTGAACAAGACAGTATGAGGTTCACACACACACACACACACACACACACACACACACACACACACACACACACACACACACACACGCACGTGTGTGTGTGTGTGTATATATATATATATATATATATATATATATATATATACACACGTGTGTGTGTGTGTGTGTGTGTGTGTGTGAGAGAGAGAGAGAGAGAGAGAGAGAGAGAGAGAGAGAGAGAGAGAGAGCGGCACGGGAGTGTAAGTATACGTGAGCTCGTGCGTGTGACTGCCAGTGTGTGTGTTTACTCAAGTGTGCCTGTTACCACGCCTGCTCTTGTGCAAGCTCGCCTAAGCCCTCACGCAGGAAATGTAAGATTTTTTTTTTTTTTTACAGTGAATCATATTATTGGTCGTTTTGGAGACTTCGGAACATCTCATCCTCAGCGATTTATTTTACATAACTTGCCTAATATTTTTTTTTTTGTCTGCACCTGATACCAACTATGACGATATTAACACCTAATCTAAAGATATTTATTTTATTCAATTTAATTAAATGAAAGACGATTTTATTCAGTTTAGGGAATCTCTCTCTCTCTCTCTCTCGTCGTGCCTTTCACTATGAGATCCAGTTTTTGCTGCTCAACATACGAAGGAGGTTGAGGCCAGGGCGGGTCGAGAGGAGAGGGTAAGGGGAGGGAGAGGAAAGGGAGTGAAGTGGGAGAGAGGGAGGGGAGCAGTAGATTTGTGGGTGAGGAAGAGGGAAGGAGAGAGGGAGAGAGAGATGTGGGAGAGGAAGGGAGGTTGATGAGGGAGGGAGAGAGGTAGGTGTGGGGATGTGTGAACTAGGTCTGGGGATGGGTGAGGTAGATGTGAGACAGCTGCAGATATATGAGGGTCAAGGGAAGGAAAGGGAAGGGTTCAGGAATATGAGGGACCAAGGGATGGGAAGTGAATTAGGATACATCTATATGGGGAACCAAGGGAAGGGAAGAGAAGGGAAGGGTAGGGAAGGGAAGGGAAGGGAAAGGAAGGGTAGAGGATGGAAGGTGAGGGTATGGTACAGCTATATGAGGAACGAGTGGTGATGGGTAGGCGAGGGGTGAGCGGGAAAGGGAGGGGTCGTGTGTAATATATGTAGCGTATTTCATCAGTGGAGGGGTGTAGTCAGTTAGCGCTGGTTTATGCCGCTGTAAATTGATGTCAGCTGGAGGCGAGATGGAGAGCGGGAAAATGTGATGGGTGACGTTGGCTGTCCTCGGCTTGGGTGTGCTGATATCAGGTCATTAGGCTGATGTACGGTTATCATCACTTTGCCTTCCACCCTCCCTCACCCATATCATCATCCTCGGTCATTATACCCCCCCACCTCTGCTCTCCTCCCTCCACACTCTTTCCCCCACCCTCTACCCTTGCCGCCTCCCTCCTCTTCATCATCCCTCGTCATCCTTCCTCGTTTTCTTTCTCTCTCCCTCATCATTTTTCCTCCTTCTCTCTCTCCCTCTCTCACCTCTCCTTCGCCCATCACTCTCCTCATGTCACTCCCTCGCTCATCACCCTCCCTCCTCCATCTAAATTCCAGCGTGGTATGTCTGTCTGAACACTGTCTCCTGCCTAAAAGTTTAATCTTCATGAGGTGGGAGCAAAAGGACACATAACACATTTAATCACATTCAGCTTAATGAAATGAATACCTGAATTTGCCACAGCTTGCCTGATATGGATAGTAATTCAGGCTCAGGTAAGCCGTGTATTACAACTCATCCCAATAAGAAATTTCTGTATATCAAGCCCCCTTCTTTACAAATTTTCCAAGTATTAGCCTCTTACCGTACAGACAACTGTATCATTATTTTCAAGGTAGAAATCGCTCACAAACATTAAAAAGATTATATCTTCTCAGACCCTAACTTAGCTTCTTTTCCTCTAATCTGGCAAATCATCAGAAGTAATTGTAAATCTTGCCTAAGTCGAATTTAGCCATATTTAACCTACCTGTGACAGCAACCTCCTTCAGACCTATGTTGAACATCCTTCAACCCTAACCTTGGCATCCCCTAGACCTAACCTCGTCATCCATCAAACCTATCCTTGACATCCTTCAGATCTACCCTCGGCATCCTTTCAGCCTAACCATGGTATCCTGCAGACCAAACCATAGCATGCTTCATACCTAACCTCGGCATCCTACATATTTAACCTCGGCATCCTTCAGACCAAACCATAGCATCCTTCATACCTAACCTCGGCATCCTTCAGACCAAACTCGGCATCCTTTTAATCTAACTTTGGCATCCCTCAGATCTAACCTTGGCATCCCTCAGATCTAACCTTGGCATCCCTCAGACCTAACCATGGCATCCTTCAGACCACTTAGCGCATTTATAATCCATCCATCCATCCATCCATTGCCAGACGCCATGTATCCCAAACGGGGTGGTCAAGGGCTTAGAGTTAATTGTTTTACAGGGAGGGGCACTAATCCTCCACCAACCCCACTTGACACGTAGGGATGCCAACAGCATCTGGTGTTCCCAGGCGGTCACCCATCCAAGTACTAACCAGACCCAACGTTGCGCATTTATAAGGATGGCGATATTAAATAAAATTCAAAATAATGGCCAGCACACCATGAGACCACCTGGAGACTGACTTTCATATTTGTAACCGGGGAAACGCACATTTCTGAGGTTATGATTGGGTAAAACAAAACCTGAATCACCAACAGGCTGCCAGGGAAGAGAAATCTGATGACAGTGGGAAAAAAATACACCTCTGCAAAACAAAAGCACATCGTCTCTCTGACCATAATGCATCACTGCGAAACAAGAGCACATCTTTCTGAGCGTAAATCACCATCGCCAAACAAAAGCACATCACCCTTCTGAACGTAATGCGTCACCGAGAAGCAAAATCATGTGGCTTCCAGTGGACGAAATATAAACAAATCCCTCCCACAGACATAAAGCACAAAATGTCTTACTCGTTCGTAATTTGCTATACCAATGTTGTAGAAGAAAGTTCATAGAATTGTGCAAGAAAATGATTCAGACTTATTTTCTTAACAATTCGAGGTGACCGCAATGCAAAAATACCAACTCCTCTGCCTATGTGCCTACGCCTCCATTCACCCTTCCTAATGTGACTCCACAGAAGAACCACGGCAGCCCCACAGATGCAGACAGACACGCTGGTGATCTGGGCAACGTCTTGACGGACCAGTACGGCTATACCCACGTGTACATCGTGGACAGCAAGGTGCAGTATTTATAGACTCTCTTGTTCTTAAGTTGTGTATTACCAGGGGCGTACCTAGAGATTTGGGGGCACGGGGGGCTAGGTTCTTTGCGGTGCCCCCCTCCTGGAGGGGGGGCACCGCAAAGAACCTAGCCCCCTCATTCTCAAAACTTATCTAATATCTCAGCCGGGATTGTCGGGATAATAAATATATATATATATATTTTTAAATATTAATAACAAGCGTATAAATTTTTAAGGCTTTTGGGGGCCCCCCCTCAGGTTCGCCACTGTGTATTACATTGCTTACATATATATATATATATATATATATATATATATATATATATATATATATATATATATGGAGCTTCTGTGGTACAGTGGTAGAGCGTGCGTTTCGAACACGGGTGAACCAGGATTCGTGCCCCGCCAAGGTAATACTGTAAACTTTGGGAGTGTTCACCCGGCCACGTACTGCATTGGCGGACACATGGGGTGCTGTGGTTGAACCAGTGTCGCTTACTGTAAAGTATGCTTGCACCCAGTCGGCTTACACAGGCCGATTACACTTAGTTCACAGACTACACACACATCCAAAGCCACTCCAACACAACAATTACACTTACAAGCACTTCTCACCCTACATACAATCTCTACCAGACATTGGCTGTATCGTCCCGACTTCGGTCGCGATAGGCCGGTCCTGCAGTGGATACTCAAACGGCTGATGATGATATATATATATATAAAATACATATATATATATATATATATATATATATATATATATATATATATATATATGTATATATAAACTTCATAATCAAAGTAGTTTGTTAAAGAAGAAAAATACGAGAAGCAAAATGATATGTGACCAGATAATTAAAGCAATCTAACTGGAGTCAATATGAAGCAGAAAAATGCATATCACAAAAGGTCTGTGATGAAGTACCATACTTTAAAATATTCAAGTTGTCATGTATGGAGACTTTGTTCATCGTCAAAAATAATTAAGTTCCTTTATGACGACTTCCTCAGATCTCCCTCGACCCTAGCTCCAAGACGTACATCGGCGGCAAGGCCATAGTCGTGCACGAGGGCACGGACGATCTCGGCAGGGGCAACAACGAGGACAGCAAGAGGACAGGCAACGCAGGAGGCCGGGCCGGGTGTGGCCTCATCAGGCACCTCTATCGTCAGCCACGGCCACACCATCGATCATACTATTAAGGCTTATCTACAGTATACTCTCGTTACTTTAACTTGGCCTATAATTGCCGTCTCTTCAGCATGAATGTTGAGCTGTAACAAGCGACTGACAGTAGAATATGTTGCTAGTCACGAAAAAATGATAAAAAGATGTATTGTCTTATGCCACTGAGCTTGGGGAAATAAGCTGCAAAAAAACGAAAATCTCTACCAAGTTAAAGTGAACGAACTACCCTGTATAGTACCTCAGCGTCGTTTTAATCCTTCAGTCACACGACGTTTTTTTTTCCTTCACCACCAGGAGCAGCAGCAACAGCACCTCTAAGCTACATACAGTATACTCATTCCTCTGTTTACGTCAGCTTCTTCAGGCAGATCACATAACAACATCCTGACGATTAAATTCACCTTGAGATAAATTTTTCGAGCTGGAGGAGTTAGATATGGCCTTCACTGACTCCTTCATTATTACAGGTCTGTCCTAAGTTGAATAAAATCGTCATGAGAAAAGAAACATAATAAAAATATCACTAATACCACTTACGTAAATTCAGTGTACTCACGGTCTTCTTTTTTTTTTTCACTTTTAGGCAGGTGATGCATTTTATAACTATTCTTGCTGCCATCTGACGATTTTATTAAGCCTGGGAGAGACTTTTCGAACTGAATTTTAGAATATATTGTCAAAACAACTCTTGCACTACTAACAACCCTTCCTGAGTTAAATAAAATCGTGTGGTACTTCCAAACATGAAGAATAAAGTCACTTGCGTCAAGGGGCTAAACCTGATCGGGCAAAGATGTCAGTAAGCCCCTAGTTTTTGCCAGTCATTTGTGAAACTTGTGATGCGGGTACTGTGTGTTTCGTATCTCTGCCTCGCTGCTTTGAAACTCTGTCATCGTGTATGCAGGCTAACTTTGATTCGCACAACAGCACTAACAAAGACCTTAAGAAATGGACAGATTTACAGTACAGTATATACCTTCTCCCTTTCAGCTTAAGAAAACACCCACATACAGTGCAGTAGAGTCCAACACTGCTATTTTCCTTATTCTTGTTCACTTCGAGGCTCCGTAGCATCTCTTCCTTAGTGACATATTTTCCACATTACACACTGACCTTCTCGTCTTTCTGATGTCAAATTTAGTCTCAGCATACAAGGGAATACTACAATGCAATAGGTAGATAAAACTGGTGAGGGAAAAAACCTGGGGACCTTTTTTTACTGCACGAGATTCCAGCCTCTAAAGTTTACTGCCTCACAACACACACTGTACACGTAATTCAATGCGTCGTTTCGTTATAATGTTCTATCGGCAGCCAAAATCCTGTCGTTCTGTTTTCTCTATGCTCTTTGGATGTCACTCTCATTAATCTGCAGGACCCGACACTGATGATTTTATTTGGCCACAGATCAGTGTCACCAGTGCAGGTTGTTTTGGATTAGCGAGACTGATGTTAGAACTGTAAAAAGAAGATAGGTGTCAGGGCTTTTGCTGCCAACAGTGGCTTACTTGAGTCCACTCCAAATTAGAATAACAGTCAGCCATATACTACATCCTTCCATACTTTCCTGTACTTCTTCCTTCTGTTTGCATCATCTGTAACCATAATTGTAGCTTGAAATGGACTACAGTTATAATGATGGAGTTAGGGTGAGGGAGTATGGAAAGATGTTAAAGGGTGTGAGTCATGACCGAGGGTGATTCTGTTCTGGAATGGGCAATAGTTCCTCCCCCCCTCCTTTTTTTTTTTTTTGCGTGTGTAAATCAGTGGCAGTTCAAGCATCATTTTCAGTACCTATGTTTCAGTGTTATTGCTCTGAACCAGTCTGTGAGTGATTCGTTTTGTATATTTCTATTTGTAAGCATTTTATATTGGTTATTTCAGCAGGATATCAATGTTTTTAAAGGATTTCGAAGCTGTATAAAAGAACTATTAATTTTACTCTACGCTCTGTCTTTACTGGCGTTACTGCATCTCGTTTGAATTATTATGGATGAATGTTATTGCCGTGTATCTTGAACCACCGCCTTATTCCCTTCAGCCACAGGACGTCATTTTCATTCTAATCCTGTTATTTTCCAGACGTATTTGTAACTCTTGGTACTGAAGGGGTTTGAGGTAATCATTTTTTAACTCTTTTACTAACAGGTGGTTCTCCAAAAATGAAAAAAATCGTTTGTTAGAAGGAAAAATAAAAAGCAAATATACGTTATCAGAGTGAACTGTGTACCTCTAAAATTAAATGATATCGTCTGCTTTTAACCGGGAGAAAATGGTTGAAAAAAAGACATCCTAGAAGTGAAAGGTTTGGTTAGGATGTCACGCTGTCCTGAAGTCAGTACCATCGCCTGACATCAGATGGAATGACACGACAGACAGCGATCCCAAGGGATATGTAAAAATGTTAACTATTGCGTTTGTACAGAATCCGTCCACTCCTCTGTTTTTTTTTTGTTTTTTTGTTTTGTATTATTATTCATACGTGAGATAAAGCAACAATGAAGCACAGTAAACCAAATATTTCCCTCAGTTATCCTTGGTGTACTTGATCGTGTGGTGTGAGTGACGTGTGGGGGTGTTGTGGTGTATTGCGGTGTGGTAGGGTGCATGTGGTGTGGAGGTGGAGTGGTGTAGTGCGGTCTGGTGTGGAATGTTGTACTTCGGTGAGGCGTAAGTGCGGTGTGGGAGTGGTGAGGTGCTGATGAGATAAAATGTGGTGTAGAGGTGTGTGTTGTGAGGTGTGATGTGGTGTGTGGGGTGATGCAGTGAGGGGCTGTGTGGTGTGGTGTGGTGTGGTGTGATGAAGTATAGTGGTGTGGTGTGGTGTGATGAAGTATGGTGTGTGGGGATGATGTAGTGTGGGAATAGTGCTGTGTGCTGTGATGTAGAGTAGTGTGGTATGGCATGGTGTGGTGTGGGTTGTAGGGGTGATGTATTGTGGGGGTGGTGTGGTGTGATGAGTGTGTGGACGGTTCGGTTAGGTTAGCATATGGTGTGTGCGGAGTGGTGTGGCATGATGTGGTGGGAGTGGTGAGATATGGGTTTGGTGAGGTGTGGGTGTGCTGTGGTGTGGGTGTGATATGGTGTGGAGTGGTGCATGAATGATGAGGTATGGTGCAGTATGGTGTGGGGTGGAGTGGTGTGGTGGTAGTGTGGTGCGGGTGTGGTGTGGTATTGTCTGGTGCGAGCGTGTGGATATAGGGTGTGAAATGGTGTGGAAGTGATGTGTGGGTGATGTGATGTAATGGTGGTGTGGTAGGGGGGCGGTGTGGTGTAGGGGTGGTGAGGTCTGGGTGTCGTGCTGGTGTGGTGTGGTGAGGTGTGTGGTAGCGTGGTGCTGGACATGAAGGACCTTGATGGTGTGGTGTGGTGTGGTGTGGTATGGTATGGTGTAGGTTTCGTGTTGGTGTCGGGTGGTGAGGTGTGGGTGCTGTGGTGCTGGGGGGGGGGCGTGGTGAGTGTGATGCGATGTGAATGATGTCTGGGTGGTGTGGTGTCTGGATGGGGTGGTATGGGGTGATGTTAAGTAAGGACGGTGCGGTGTGATATGGTATGCGTGTGGTGTGGTGTGCTATGGTGTGGTGTGGGTATGGTGCACGATGTTCTTCGGTTGATCAAGTCTGTGTGAGGTACGGTGTGGACTAGTACCAGGGTTGTAGGGTATAGTGAAATATTGTATAAGGTGTGGTGGTGGTGGAGGTGGTGTGGCGTGTAAATGGTGAGGCGTGAGTGTGTGTGATGTACTGTGGGGATGATATGGTGTACGAGTAGTGAAATTTGGGGATGGTGTGGGGTTACGTGGTGAAGTGTGGGGGTGGGGGAGCCTAATGTGGTATGAGAGAGGTGTGGAGTTCTGCTGCATGTGGTGTTGTGTGGAAAGGTTAGGGTGCGGTGTGGTGTGGCGTAGCATGAGGATGGTATGGTGTGGTGTTGTGTAGTGTAAGAATGGTGTGATGTAGTGTGAGAGTGGTGTGGTGAGATATGGGGTGGTGAGGTGTGATGTAGTGTGAAAGTGGTGTGGTAAGATATGGGGTGGTGAGGTGTGATGTGTTATGGAGTGTTTGGTGTGTGTTGTGGTGTGGTGAGTGTGGGTGTGGTGTGGAATGATGTGTGAGGGTGGTGTAGAGAAGCATAGCGTAAGGTGTGGTGTGGTTTACTGTGGCATAATGAGGTGTGGATGCGGTGTGTTGTGGGGGTGGTATGAAGTGGTATGATGTGTGGTAGAGTGTGACGTGGGGTGAGAGGGGTGGGTGAGATGAAGTGTAGTGTGGCAGTGGATGATGTAATGTGGTGTGGTTAGTGTAGGTATGGTGTGATGTGATATGATGTAGTGTGGGTGTGGTGTGATGTAGTATGGCTTGATGTGGTGTGGTTTGGCGCGGAGCAGCATTGTGTGAATGTGACATGGTGTGTGGTATGGTGTGGAGTGACAGTGTTTGATAAAGGGATGTGGTGTTACCAGGAGATAATGTGTTGCAGTCTGATGATGTGATGTGGTGTGGTGGTGGTGAGATGTGGTGTGGTGGTGGTGGTGGTGAGATGGGTGTGGTGGTGGTGAAATGTGGTGTGGTATACTGTGTGAGTAGTTTGGTGTGGGGGTGATGATTTGTGGGAATCGTGTGGGATGAGGGTGGTAAGGTATAGTGGTTGTGTGGTGTGGGTGGTGTGCTGGTGTGGTGTTTGGGGAAGAGAAGTAAAGGTGTATGAAGTGAGGTGATGGTGTGCTACAGAGATGGTGTGGTGTGAGGGGAAGAAGTGTGCGTGTGGTGAGGTGTGGTGTGAATACGGTGAGATGTGGGTGTGATGAGGTGGGTATGGTGAGGTGTGGGTGTGGTGGGGTGTGGGTATGGAGAGGTATGGGTGTGGTGTGGTGTGGTGTGGATGTGATGTGGTGTGGTGTGGTGTGGATGTGATGTGGTGTGGTGTGGTGTGGTGTGGTGTTGTGTGTTGTGGTGTGGTGTGGTGTGAGTCTAGTGTCCTGTGAGCTAAATAAAATAATCTATTAACAGCAGGAACAAATTTGAGACATCATCAAAATAAAAGGGTTCATGAAAAACACTTCTGACCCTTTCAGTGCGATATATGTTCCTAGATCTGACTAGAATTATATGACGGTAGCAATAATACAATGACAAGACAACGGACACCTTTAATAGTCGCACCCATCCCTGCAGAATCGTCCGGGAAGAGAAATAATTGTTTACCGGTTAAGCACCTAAAGATTCCCTTCTGCCTCACGGGCCGGCCAGGTAAAGTTAGTTGTTCTGTGCTCTGTCCTGCCCCTCAGTGACAAAATTACGGTTATTGTCTCCCTCTCTCTCTCTCTCTGTTTAAGAATTTATGTTGCATGTTTGTATGTATGTGTATATGTATGTATGTCCCAACCCTTCAAAACACCTCCAAAAGGCTGGACCTCATCATTCACAACGGTACAGGGATTCAGTGAGTGAGTGAGTGAGTGAGTGACACAGTAAGGGACACACTGTGGCCGTCCCTCTGGATATGTAGGAAAAAGATAAAATGTCGTCATACTGAAAGGATTCATTTTCTTTAATCATGATTCCTCTCTCTTCCTCGTTCCTTCCTCGTCACACATGAGAGCACAATGTCGTATCTCTCTCTCTCTCTCTCTCTCTCTCTCTCTCTCTCTCTCTCTCTCTCTCTCTCTCTCTCTCTCTCTCCCACCTTTCATTTCCTTCCTTTCCCCTTCTCTCCTCACCCCTCTCCATGTCTCCCTTCCCTTTCTCTTCTCTCTTTCCCTCTCTTCAGCTCCCCTTGCCCCTTACCTCCTCTCCTCAACCCTCCTCCCCGCTCCTGTCTTTTCTTCTCGTCTTTTCTCTTTTCTCCTCTACTCCTCTCCCCGTCTGTCCCCTCTCGTTTTCTGCTCTCCTGCTTCCTCCCCTCCCTTCTCATTCGCCTTCCTCTCCGCATCTCACCTCTTCTCCCCTCCCCTCCCCTCACCTCCCCTCATTTCTCCCTCAGCTTCATCAGTCAGGCAGTCTCCCACCCACACGCCTCACCCCTCACTTACCCTCCACGTTAATAAATCCGCCTCGTTTGGCACGCCCTCACAGTCACACAGGAAGTCCGACCACCACCGATAAAACTCAGAGTCAATCAGTTTCTCGGCCAGATTCGAGTGTCGGGCCGCTTGCTTAATGCCTTCGGGTAAGTTATGCTCTCGGGGGAATCTATATGACGTGGCTGGGAAATTTGCTGTGGGTTAAGAAGACATGGGGCAGGGTTTATGGGGGACATGCTAAAATCCAACGTCGGGTCCCTGCCAGTGCGTGTGTGTGTGTGTGTGTGTGTGTGTGTATGTGTGTCTCACGGAAGCTTTTAGTGTGGTAAGGGTTGGGAAGGCGATGGGAATATGTGAGACTGGTTTGATGGTTCTGGGAAGGGCAAATACTGGGCGGCTTCTACGGGTATTGTACTAGCATGGATGAATTTGTAAAGCGGGTATAAAGATGGATGAATTTGTAAAGCGGGAATAAAGATGGATGAATTTGTAAAGCGGGAATAAAGATGGATGAATTTGTAAAGCGGGAATAAAGATGGATGAATTTGTAAAGCGGGAATAAAGATGGATGAATTTGTAAAGCGGGAATAAAGATGGATGAATTTGTAAAGCGGGAATAAAGATGGATGAATTTGTAAAGCGGGAATAAAGATGGATGAATTTGTAAAGCGGGAATAAAGATGGAAACGTAGAGACAACATTTTCCCCTCCCTTCGAGTTGTGTTTATTCTTCAGACATATTAATTGAAACCAGTAACGATATTGATCAAATGGTTTCCCATTATATGTAAACCAATAATCCGGACGCTTCTCATAATACTTAAATTTCTTAGATATACAGCAATGCCACAAAGCTACATACCTTTTATTATATCAGTTCAATTTATTCCTTAGCCTCTACCTAAATAACAAATTGTGAGACCAGAGTAAATTTGTTTCCCGGTTCATTCAGGCTGGCCATAATGAAGGAAGGTGCCTGCTCACTGGGTGGTAAGCAAACGTTAATGTGGTAAGTTATGGACATGCGGGGAGAGGTGAAGTGGTTATCCGCCAGGTGGGTGCCAAGTGAGGTGAGGTGAGGTGAGATGAGGTGCCTGGGTGCCCGTGTGGTGGATGCCATGTGAGGTGAGGTGAGGTGCCTGGGTGTCACGAGGTGGGGTGCCAGGTGAGGCGAGGTGACATGAGGTGCCTGGGTGTCACGAGGTGGGTGCCAAGCGAGGTGAGATGAGGTGCCTGGGTGTCACGAGATGGGTGCCAAGCAAGGTGAGGTGAGGTGAGGTGCCTGGGTGTCACGAGGTGGGTGCCAAGCGAGGTGAGGTGAGGTAAGGTGCCTGGGTGTCACGAGGTGGGTGCCAGGAGAGGTGACGTGAGGTGAGATGCCTGGGTATCACGAGGTGGGTGCCAAGCGGGGTGAGGTAAGGTGAGGTGCCTAGGTGTCATGAGGTGGGTACCAGGTGAGGTGAGGTGCTTGGGTGTCAGGAGGTGAGGTGAGGTGAGGTGCCTGGGTGTCACGAGGTGGATGCCAGGCGTGAGGTGAAGTGTGGGAAGGTGCGGCAGAGCAGCATGAGGCAAAGAGCCATTCAGTGACTTCGGAAATTTCGTAACATCTCTGTCTCAGCGACTGATTCTGTACAATGCACCTTATCATCCTCCTGTATATTATTGTTGGGAACTGTGTCGATATTAAAGCGATACAAAAAGAATTGAGGAGCGGGTCGCAAACGCCACCACACCCATAAATGACACTAGTGTAGCACTGTCTTCCCCCATCCTTCCTTTATCTGAGGAGGGTGGATGTAAGGCCTTGTGAATGAAGCATTATGATCGAAAATCCCATTTAGTGCAGGTATCTTTAGTCTGTATTGCATTCAATATTAACCACAAATTTATGATAAACACAATGTTTTATCTTTTACTGAGGGTTACAGTATGAGTTTTTTTTTTTTCATTCATGTTGATAAAAGTGCAGGAACGCGCGTGCAGAAATCTATGAGACTCACCAAAAAAAATAAATGGATGTCTAAGCCAGACATTGGTACAAACCCTTTGAATTTCCTATTCTTCACTGAATGCCATTTCTCTAACTTTAGGCTTGATTATCTCCCTTTAAAAAATGGCATATGCGACCTTGTTCCTCTCGGCTCCTCATTTAAATAACATCCAAGAATAATAGACGTTGTAAATTACCACGAAAACAACACAAACCCGAAAATGTAACTGAGAATAAGCCTCTTAAGAAAAAAAAAGAAAGAAAAAAAAAAAGACAAGGAACACAGGACCCAGTGTGGGAGTGGTGAGGCCGCCTGACCCACCACTGCCTGGCTTTATGAGGTGGGCTGGCTTAAGGTATTTCTAGCTTCCAATATTGACTAACGAGCTTCCAGTCAGGGTTTTAGCAAGAACGCCGTACATGCCTCACTCCGAGATGAGAAACTGGTATGTAAATAAAACTTCCCATAAATCAACACATACGAGAAATGTTCCTTGGATTAACTTGATATTGTGCGTATAATCATCCTATAGTAAAAATGTTCCTATTATAAAAAATGAGTAAACCTGTCTCTATAATTATCATATAATAAAACTCTTCTATGATCAGAATATACAAGAACTTCTTACACTTAATATATACATCAAAAAATTTCCCTAATTAGTTCGTATATACGTACTGTACAAAGCTGCTCCTATAACAATTCCATTCAGACAAAGCTACGCCTATAAATATATACACACAAATTGTTTCTAAGTACATACAGGCATTTCTCCTTTCTCTGAAATCTCCATTCTTGGAGATTTCAATGTTCACCACCACCTTTGGCTCTCCTCTCCTTTCACGGATCCACCTGGTGAACAAGCCTACATCTTTTCTATCCTTAATGACCTACAGCAGCTTGTACAGCACCCTACCCGTATCCCTGACCGCCTTGGAGAGAGCTCCAACATACTTGACCTCTTCCTCACAACTAATCCTTCTGCTTACTCTGTTAATCTTTTCTCTCCGTTGGGCTCCTCCGATCACAACCTTATTACCTTAACCTGTCCTATCACTCCGGTACGGCCTGTGGACCCTCCAGGGAAACGTCGTCTGTGGCATTTTGGAGCCGCGGACTGGAAGGCCCTCAGGCAGTACTTCTTTGATTTTCCCTGGAATGATTATTGCTTCCATGGCCGTGAGCCATCTGCGTGTGCCTTGCGCATTACGGAGGTTATTCTCTCGGGCATGGAAGCATACATTCCTTTCTCATATCCTTTGACTAACACAAGAAAGCCTTGGTTTAATCACGCTTGTTCTAATGCTGTCCGCAACAAGGAGAAGGCCTACAAAAGGTACCGGAGCCAACCCACCCCTGAATCACATCATCTTTACGTTTCTGCCCGGAATCGTGCTAAGTCTGTTCTTCGCTCTACTAAAAATAATTTCATCCATACTAAATGCTCTCAACTCTCCAACTCGAATTCTTCCCGCTCCTTCTGGCACCTTGCCAAAAATCTTTCTAACAACTTTACCTCATCATCCTTCCCTCCTCTTTTCTACTCTGATGGTTCTGTAGCTATTTCTTCTACAGATAAAGCAGATCTCTTCGCACAGACTTTCTCCTCCAATTCCACCTTAGACGATTCCGGTGCTGTTCCTCCATCACTTCCCCCCTCTGACTTCCTCATGGCTGACATTATAATTTCTTCATTGGATGTATTTTCTGCCATCACTGGCCTCAGTACTAACAAGGCATATGGGCCTGATGGGGTCCCTCCTGTTGTTCTCAAGAACTGTGCTTGTGCTTACACCCTGCCTAGGCAAACTCTTTCGCCTTTGTCTGTCAACTTGTACCTTTCCTTCTTGCTGGAAGTTTGCTCTCATTCAGCCAGTCCCAAAGAAGGGTGACCACTCCCAACCCTCCAACTATCGTCCAATTGCTTTAACGTCCTGTATTTCAAAAGTTTTCGAGTCAATTCTTAATTGAAAAATTTTAAGGCATCTTTCCTATCACAACCTTCTTTCCGATCGTCAGTATGGGTTCCGTCAGGGACGCTCCACTGGCGATCTTCTCACCTACCTTTCAGACTCCTGGTCATCCTCCTTTCGGGACTTTGGCGAAAGCTTTGCCATTGCACTTGACATCTCAAAGGCTTTCGATCGAGTCTGGCATAAATCTTTAATTTCCAAACTGCCCTCCTACGGTTTCTATCCTTCTATCTGTGCCTTCATCGCTAGCTTCCTTTCTGGTCGTTCTATAGCCGCTGTAGTAGACGGCCATCGTTCTTCTCCTAGATCTATCAACAGTGGTGTTCCTCAGGGCTCTGTCCTATCACCAACTCTCTTCCTTTTATTCATCAATGATCTTCTAAGCTGTACATCTAACCCTATCCACTCATACGCTGATGACTCCACCCTTCACCTTTCCATTCGGTTCCAGCAACGCCCATCTCAACAGTTACTTCAACAAACAAGGGATGAGGCTATGGCACACCTAATGTCTGACTTGGCTCGTATCTCTGACTGGGGTAAAAATAATATGGTTGTCTTTAATGCATCTAAGACTCAGTTCTTACACCTATCAACCCGACAAAATCTTCCACAGGTATACCCACTAATGTTTAATAATATTCAGCTTAATCCTGCATCATCCTTGAACATGCTTGGGGTTTCATTTACTCGGGACTTATCTTGGAAAGATCATATTACATCTCTTGTAAAAGTGCTTCCACGAGATTGGGTGTGCTAAGCCGACTCCGCTCTTTCTTTACCCCTGCACAATTGTTGACTCTATACAGGGGTTTTATCCGCCCCTGTGTGGAGTACAACTCTCATGTGTGGGGAGGCTCCCCACATACAGCTCTTCTCAATAGGGTGGAGTCAAAGGCTTTTCGTCTCATTAACTCTCCTCCTCTTACTGACTCCCTTCAACCTCTGTCTCTTCGCCGCACTGTTGCATCTTTATCTCTTTTCTATCGCTACTTTAATGGTCACTGCTCCTCTGAACTGTCTGCTTGCATTCCTCCACCTCTACGACGGGCGCGTAGCACCCGTCTGGCAGCAAACTCTTATCCCTTTTCTGTCCAACTCTCTAATGCAAGAGTTAACCGTTACTCCCAGTCTTTCATTTATGCAACAGGTCAGCTCTGGAACTGTCTCCCTCTGTCTGTATTTCCTGCTGCCTATGATCTCCAATCTTTCAAACGCAGTGTGTCCAGGCATCTCAAAATGATCGGATCTTGAATTTGGCTCTCTATTGTATTTTGTTTTTCTCTTGGAGGGAACTGTTACTGCAGGCTCATGGCCTTTGGTTCCTTCTTCCTCGCATTAAAAAAAAAAAAAAAAAAAGTCCCAAGAAATAAACACATGTAGGCAAAACTTTCGTATACATTAACACACTATGATCTTCCTATTCTTTGACGCCCTTGCCCAATAAATGCAACTGTTCAATGGAGAACCACAAGAGAAGTCAGGTAAACGTGATGATGTTCAACGATCATGTTAAATGCGTAAGTCAGCTAGGGAGGCTTTATACCTTTTCTGTAATGAGTTATTTCGCGCACTATACTCTTTTTAATCTAACTTGGCCAACATTTTCGTTCTTTGCAACTTATTTCGCAAACTCCAGTGGTAGAAAAAGACAATGCTACAACTCCACACACTTTCCAGAGAACTTCCTCGTTACTAGCATTATATTTTAGTGTTAATCTCTTGTTACAGCTCAGCATACAAAATGGAGAGAAGGCAAATTTACGACAAGTTGGCTTAACACGAGTATAGATCCAATAATTTTCCTGTATGTTACCTGTCTTTCACATAGCGACACAGACTGCATAAATACCAGATAGGACAATTTTAACTTTCACTTCATGTATACAGAAATGAATGGCTAAAGAATGGGTTAAATCGCTAAGATAGAGGTGCTACGGAACTGCTTAACCCGACGAGAATACGGGCCCTTCAATCAGAAAAGAAAAGAAAAGAAAAAAAAGGCAGTCGGACATGAACAAATCCTCCCCCTCTCTCAAAGGCAAGATAAATGTTCAGTAAATTTAGCGAGGCATGAGACCAATTTAAATGCCTTTCAAAATACTTCATCTCTTCCTTTTAAAATCATTTCTCTTGAATAGTTTACCGAATGAAGTTTATCTCTCTCACTTCTGAATATATCTTCCTCAGTTTTAAAAATTATTAGCATTTTTAGGGCGTCTCTCTTGGTGTAAATTTATTTCTCACGATTTTAAATGTATTTCCATCGCACCTAACTTTATTTTCCCTTCTATGAGCATTTCCCGCTCGATTTAGGTTACCCAGTGTGTGTGTGTGTGTGTGTGTGTGTGTGTGTGTGTGCCTGGTAACCGCAGTGTGTGTGTGGCCAAGAGTAACACAAGGGCAGGGGGAAGGGGACTGTTGCCTTTCCTGCCCGGCTAACCTTAACATTATTTACGACTTTCCTTTGCTCCCACTCTGCCTCCATATTTACAAAGAGTCTTAAGCTAACAGGAAGAGTCTTAAGCTTAAACTGTATATAAAACTGTTTGTTCTTACTCTTAGCTTCCCTCGTAACTGATTCCTAACGCCAATCAACCAAATTTTCTTGAAGTTAAGTTTTTTCGAAGACTGCTTTTTCATTTTTTTATTTTCATTCATGCGGTTCCTAAATTTTTCAGGCTAAATGATGGAGTAAATATTAACGTGAATAAATAAAAAAAAACTAAGTTACTTCTGGCATTATTTACATCAAGCAGGCGGAAGAGGGGAAGTGGAAGAGGAGGCAACGACGGGAGAAGAGGACAAATGGGGGAGTGGAAAGACTGGGGAGGTATGAGGGATAGAAGATAATGAGGGGAAGAGAGGGAGTTGAGAGACGGTGGTAGGAAAGACGGGAGAGGAGAGAAAGCAGAAGGAAAGTGGGAGGAAAGAGGGGAGTGGAGGAAAGATGGGAGAAGGAAAATCACTTAACCCCTTGAATACAGCCATGTCGTCTTAAGTTACCTCCGCTAAGGAGGTTATGTTTTACCCAGTGTTGGTTTATTGGTCCGTCTGTCCGTATGTCAGTTAGCAGGATTACTCCAAAAGTTATGAAGGGCCTTTGATGAAATGTTGTGGAAGGGTGGACCATGGGCCGATGAATAAATGATTAAATATTGGGCCGGATCCGGATCCGCAGTATCTCGCACAATATCTCCAAAAGTTCTCAATGAATTTCAATGAAATTTTGTAGAAAAGTGGGCCATGGACCAAGAAAGAATTGATTAAATTTAGGGACGGATCCGGATCCTTTTTAACGACAATGGATTTGGAGGAGGTATACGCTCTCTGAGCGCTTTCTAGTTTATTTTCGCTACATTTAGAAGGTTTAGATTCAATTTGGGAAAAGTCTCTCGTTCTGAAGAGGTTAATGGAGGCTTTATCTTACCTCACCTGTCAGAAAAAAATTGTCCTAAAGCAGAATATAATGATTTGCAGATGGCAAGAATGAAATCGAAAATACCCGTCTGTTGCAAGGGGTTTGTGTGTGTGTGTGTGTGTGTGTGTGTGTGTGTGTGTGTGTGTGTGTGTGTGTGTGTGTGTGTGAGAGAGAGAGAGAGAGAGAGAGAGAGAGAGAGAGAGAGGAAACCAAATGCTTGATAAAGAAAGAGGATTACGGGTAAATTGTTGTTGATGCCATGGAAGGGGAAAAAAGGAAATGAGAATATTTAGAGACACCAAAATATTCCCTGAAAAAGAGAAGGCTGGCCAGAAACAGATTAACCTTTTCCCTACGACGGAGCGGTTAGTATATTCTTCCCACCTCCCGTCAGTTTTATTCGGCTTAGGGCCCGTGTTCTCGTTGCATTAGGAGGCTCCCTAGCACCACTTCCTTAGCGATTTATTTTTGGATACGGGAGGTTGATGTAATTTTGTAAGTTATTTATGAAGAGTATGGTGATATCAGAATGAGTTAAAACAGAGGATAGCATGGTGTACCAGGCAAAATAAATGGCTTAGGAAAAGGTGTTAGGGAGCTTCCTCGACTGACGAAAATACGGACCTGGGAGACTTCGTGCCCGTATTCTCATCAGTTAAGACAGTTCCCTAGTACCTTTTCCTCAGCAGTTTATTTTTTTGCATATAGCTCGTTATTAATCCCTTATGTGATACTTTTTACCTCTATATTAATGCTATAAAAAGACTCAGATATCATATAAAACGCCAGCAAAATGGAGAATGGATAATAAATCGCTTAGGAAAATGTGTTAGGGAGCTTCCTTAACTGTGGAGAAAACGGGCCTTAAAATTGCTGAGGGTAGCCAAAGATTTTTATTTATTTTACTCCATCACATGACGTTTGTCGAGTAAAATAATCCACAGTGAGTTTACACTGACATGATAAAAATTCCTCAATCCTTTTAGCTCGTTCGATGGCCACGTTTAGTGAGATTGAAGGATTGTCTTAACTGTACTGCTCTTACTCTAGCCTGGCCTAAAACTGTCACCTGTCCATCTTGAATGCTGAGTTAAAAAAAAATATATATATATTAATGAAGTACAATGCGAGTGATGAAGGAGTGCTATGGAAAGGATGTAGTGCAGTATAAGCAACAGAAGGACGAAAATCTAGGCCAGGTTGAGTGCAAAGAGTAATCAGATTCATTCCTACCCCATAACTCTCATTAAATACCACACAACCAAAACTTAGTTATCGAGAGGTTAGTGACCCAGTTCCCTCAGATGAATGCAAACGGACTCTTGTACAGGTAAGAAAAGAAGAGAAAAATTCATCATCTGGCCAAAGAAGTTAAAAAAAATAAAGAAGTGGCTGTCGAGCAGAAGAAAGGGGTGAAAGGAAATTTGTAATCGCTGGGTACAGAGAGAGAGAGAGAGAGAGAGAGAGAGAGAGAGAGAGAGACTGAACCCTGATAATCCTACTTAAACATCAACCTCTTCAGCCCCATGACATGATTTTACATTATATTCTTGCAGACTTTCTATCACATTCAGGAAAGACGTCTCGTACTGAGTGGATTAATTATGGCTCATGGTAAAGCTTAGAGTCAGAAGAATCTCGCCAAAGTTGAATGAAGCGTCTGAACACATCAAGAATACAATACAAGATAAAACATGAGTGAAGTGACAAAAAATAGGTAAATGAATAAATAAATAAACAAAAAGAAGTGAAAGCAACAACTACGCCCACCAACAGGCCCAAGTGCCCAACACGAGTAATTTATTTGACCCTATGAACGTAACCCTCAACTTATTACTCTCAAAATCGGATTACTCCACTCTTGCCTGACCTTTAACCCTTCCATCAACTTTGCTTCAGGTCAGACCAAAAATGAATTGATTTTGCTCACTGAACTTCATATTTTATTTTCCTTGTGACCTTAATTTTAGGCTGATTGTTCCCAAAATCGACTCTGTTTATATTTGCCTTATCCTGAACCCTTCCATAAACTCTGGTCTATATCGGATAAAAACTGTTGAATTCACCAAGTTTTATTCCAGGGCAGATCAGAACTATTTGTTATTGTGGACATAAAGACGCAAGGGTCGATCTTTGGCTGAAAATCGAGCCGCACTATTCTTAACCTCACATTCAGCCCGTCTCCTCAATTGGCTAAAAAATGGGGCAGCGTTTGACTTGACCCTGTGACCCTGACCTTTGACCTACTGTTATTTGAGTTACACACACACACACACACACACACACACACACACACACACACACAAATAAATAACAACAACTCTCGCTCTGCAAAGACGGGTGTAATAAAAAGGAAGAGGTAGAACGAAAGGAAGCAATGAAAGCGAACTGTAATGGTTGGGTACAAAAACAGAAAGTGGAGGAGGTGGTCCCGTAGGCTGTGGCAGACTACCTTGGGAACTGGACATGACCCACTGTATTGTCTGGGCAGCTAGGTCAGTGGCTGGAACGTACTCTGGATGTGGGTATTCTTTACGGGAACAGACAGTCTCATATTAAGTCACATATTAAGTTACATATTAACAGTCACACACTGTCACATATTAACAGTCACATATTAGCAGTCACACTTTAACAGTCGCATTTAAGAGCCACATATTAAGAGTCATGTATTAACAGTCACATACTAACAGTCACATATTAAGTCGCATTTAACAGTCACATATTAACAGTCACATATCAGCAATCACATGCTAACACTCTCGAGGTATATGGGCGTGAGACAAGGTGATCGGATTTGACTTGTAATACGGCGGTAGGCCATCATATTCCAGTACATTTACGAGCAGCTGATCAGACTACCTCCCTGGTGGTATATTAGGATTATATATATATATATATATATATATATATATATATATATATATATATATATATATATATATATATATATATATATATATATATATATATATATATATATATATATATATATATATATATATATATATATATATATATATATATATATATATATATATATATATATATATATATATATATATATATATACAGAGCCAACTAATTAAAGATATAAATATAGGAAAGCATGATACACGACCGACACTGCAGCCAGATCACCAGACACACATAATATCACTGGTGGCCATGTGAGGTGTGGCCAGGGCTGCGGCGGTGGGCCATAGTCTCCTTGGCTCAGTGCGGCTCTATAACATCTCTTCCTTGGCGACTTATTTTGCACTCTACCCCGTAACGCTCTGCTATATGCTTTTTTTACCTTTTAATACAGATATAGTTTTCAAAAATATCACAGAAGCGACTACTAGCTCCTCATAAACCAAACTGTTAAGGAAGAAGCGTTGAAAGATCTGCTAATCCCATCAGACTACGACTCAGTGGTGTTGGAACCGCTGGCCAAGTTACTCTATCCAGCAAACAGTTCGATCTAATTCCTGGATAAGGTGTTCGAAAAATAAACCCATTAACACTTTCGGTACACGGACATTTTTTTGCTGCTATTGCCAAAGAGTTGCAATCAGCCTAGCAGAGACCATAACACTGAAGGAATTAAAACACCCATCTCTTCCCAGCACAGTGAAAGAGGCTTGATGGATTGCAGAGATAAATATTTCAGACATCGATGATCATTTTAAAAGCAGGACGATGTGGTAGAAGAAAGAGAGGACTGAAACTGAGACTTGAACTGTATATTCGATGGTTGCGTGTCGTAGGCTGGGGAAAGACTTGGACTTAACCAATGACCCTCGTGTACTTGCCAGGCAGTGATCTTTTTTTTTCTAATTCGCCTGTTTCAAAGCTAAAGATATACATAATGAAAAACAGTAACACAGTTGTATTGTTCTTACCCCATAAAGCCCCCTAACCCCGCTCAGCTCAATTGATGGCTCAGTGGAAGACGAAGAAGCGAAACGCCTTTGAGTAGCCTTTCTTACGTGCTCTACTTCTCCTACGTAAACAACACCGGATTAGTACTCAAAAGAGGGTAAGGCGAGGAAGGCAGATAGCACAGGGTCGGTTCAGCACAGCTAACCTCTGAAAAGTCGTTATCTCAAGAGCATCACACTGATCTTGCCAGCACAGATTATCAGAAAATCTGGCATCAAGAGTCACTAAGGATGTTTTGTGTGTATGTGTTTGGGATAATGAGAGATGTGAAGGTAAAGGCATGTGGTTGGGATATGGCTGAAAAACGATGAGGTAAAAATTGGAACTCTCAAGGCTTCTGTTGGAGATGTAAAGTGAAAGTTAAAGAAATCTGGTGCAAGAATGTGGTAGAGGTTGAAGCAAATACAAGATAAATACAGACAAGAGGGAGGTGAAACGTCTGAGAGGCACAAAGACAAGGTAAAAGTTGAGATCAAACGGTACAGAAGTGGAAAACGTGCTTATGTTTAAGACTTCAGACAGTGTTTTGACAAAGTAGTATGGAGGATGGAGTGAAGGGAGGAATGTAGCGAGGATGAGGAGTGTTAAGAGACAGGAAGGTAATTATGGGAGTAAAGAAAATAGTGAAGGAGTGTGCATGATGCTTGAGGGACAGGAATCATGAGTGAGCCAAAAAAAAGAACAAAAAAAAAGTTACCTCAAAAATGCCTTTAGAGTGACATGGAGGGATAGATAAACAAATTAACGATTCGTGCAGCGTATGGTGAAAAGGGATAGAAATATTTGATGTAGTCTATGCCAGCAGAAAGTGAGAAAGTGACTAAGAGAGAACAACAGATCCGGGTGGCTGAATGCAGGAGATAAGACGGAGAACAGAATGGAAAGATGGAGTGGAAGAGTATATGAAGGAGGATGGTGTGTCGCGGGAAAAAGAGTGGGTTCTGAGTACGCACAGAAACGTCTGGAGATCCTTTTGTCGAGGTCACCACTCACTAGATGCAGCGTCAGGAAATGGATATATAGATAGACTGAGGTAAATAGGCAAATAGATAAGCAGATAGGTAGGTAGACAGATAGATACATAGGTAGACAGGAGTATGGAAAGATGATGATGATGATTAGAGTAAAATACTGGGAAACAGATTTGTGGCAGTAACATAAAAAATATAATGCATAAACCTAAGGCTAAATGCACCATTGCCCCATTTTGTGAATATTGTAGTGACTGCTGTGTAGAAGTTTCGAGAAGCAAGTTTAAAATTAATGAGTGAATTCATAAGTGTATGAGAGGAGAGAGATTGTAAGGCTCAGAAAATTAATGATCGATTAAAAAAAAAAAAAAAAAAAAAAAAGCAAAAAGGCAGAATCCTGAGGAACACCGCTGTTGAAAGCTTGTGAAGAACAAAGGCTGTCGACAACAGCAGTTAGAATATGGCCAGAAAGAAAGCCAAAGAGCAGAATCCATAGGACGACTTTATATCAAAGTTTTGTACCAGACTTCTGTCAAAAGCCTTTGAGATGTCTAAGGCAACTGCCTAAGTTTCATCAAAACTCTGAAAGGAAGATAGGAAATCTGACCAGAATGGAAAAAAAAGAACGAAAAGCAAAAGGAAAATTAAAATACTGGTGAAACGTCCGACTGCCAGAAAGTAGGTCAAGAAAATGAATGAGCTTCAAAATTCTCCCACTCAAGGAGGACTCGACTCTGAAAACACAAGAGACTAAGGCAAAACGGTGGCCGTCAGAGGCCTGGGAGCGATCACTCTTCTTCGTGACAGGCCGGATTAGGGCAAGAAATAAAGGTAGAAGTTGATAAACACGGACGAAATAGTTGCCTAAAAACACCGTCAAAAGAGAAAAGCTAATCAGGGCTATACACTTTTACACCACCGAGCGAATAAACACAGAAAGAAAAAATTGCGACCCTTATTAGACTTTGCATTCTGGAACATGGAAAGTGTCTTAGCATATACTCGGGGACTGATGATGTGCTGGTATGTACGCTGTCCTAAATACACACAAACTTCTCTATGGTGGAGATGCGATTTGTTTACTGAAATGAACCGTTTGTATGGGGTTGAACATTAATCAATTTTATGAATGCACTGCACAGAGTATTAGCTAATTATATTCATGGTTAATGTTGTTCGTTCTGTCTCTGTGTCTGGTTTCAGTCTGGATGATAATCAAAGAATGAATTTGTTACAACACTTAACTGAAAGTTCATTTACTAATGCATGATAGTTGTTCGTATCCATATTCTTTCCCATGAACCGAATTCGTCATAATACTTTCGAGTATCTAGGTACCCGTTCCACAGGGATGAAGTTTGATGGGCGGCATCAGAGGGTAGAGAAGACACATTGCGCGATCTCTAATTACTTCTATCAGCCCTTAAAACTGCATACAGTTTTCTATCGCACTTACGTAGTGTCTTCAAAAACGATTTTTTTTCCGATAAATTTCCCATAATTCGTATACTACTACAATCTCACGCAGACGTGGGACTATGATAACCAAGGAGATTGATTCGTACCTTATAATAATGGTTCACTGAATTCCATGCATCCGTAACAACACTCAAGCTGTGAGAATGGCCCAGTTCTGACAGGTAAAAACGAATCCACTTGAGTCAGTCTATATCTCTGACACTCTCCCCAGCCACCACATCACCTCCAACAGTGAGCAAGGACAACCCGGCGCCTCCACCCAGCCAACAAGAGGGCAAAGAAACAGCAGGGTCTGGTTTCACTGCCCCACAACCAGCTCTTGTCAGCGTCCCTAACGTGTGTGGTGATGACGGAGGCCGCCAAGCACAGGTGAGTACGACGCGACACCTCACAGTCGTATTCTGAGGCATAGGAGGCTTCGTGACATCTCTTTTTTTAGCTCTGTTTTGCATATTACAATTTAACTTTCTCTGCTGTGTTATTATATCTTTTTAACAGAGGCTTAATTAGCAACAATGATATGCATGAGATACTGAGGTGTAATGTACTGTACAGAGTAAATCGCCCAGGAAGAGGTGTTGCGAGTTCTCCAGAGACACTTAGAATATGATCCTTACTACGCCAATAAAAGTCTCGCCAGATGAATTTCCTCACCTCTTCAGTCCGATGACATTCTTGCTACTCCTGCTGCCACCAGACAATTTTACTCAAGTTAGAAATATCCTCCAGCAGGAAAGGAATTAATGAAGGCTGTATCTGACCTCACCAGTTCGAAAATTCTACCCCAAAACTGATCACAATAATCTGGATAAATAGTGAACAATACCAGGACAACTCAAAGGGTACAACATTCGTGCGGTACATGTAGTCTAAAGGCCGAACATCTGACTCTGCCCTGTGACGCTGATCTTTGACCTACTGTTCTCAAAATCCAATACCTTCATCCTGGACAAACACTCAGTACATACACTAAATTTGATCTAAAAGGAATTAAAATTGTTTGAATTACAGGGTCGAACCTTTGTCCTTGTCCAGTGGCCTTGGTTTCACCGTGAGAGTTTTCAAAATTGATTCGCTTCATCTTTGTCTTACCTTCAGCACTCCCACCAAGTCTGGTTAAAATCAGATAAAAGTTGTTTATGTTGACCTCACCCAGTGACCTCCACCTTTGACCAATCATGCTAGAAAATAGGTCGACCCCTTCGCTAACTCTCAGCCCGTCCACCAAGTTTGGTTTTAATCTATCAAAACTTTCTTACTTTGTCTTGTGACTTTAACCTTTTCTAATTGTTCTTTAAATCACATCCCTTCACCCTTGTCTTCCACTTAACCCTTCCACTAGTTTCATCTTAACAGGGCCAAAACTGTTTACGCCAACCTTGCCCTGTAACGCTCATCATGACCTATTCTTCTCATAAACAAGGGGTCAACATCTTGGCTGACTCTCAACCCTTCCACAAAGTTTGGTGAAAATAAGATTAAAGTTGATTGAGCTATACTGTGTTTACACACACACACACACACACACACACACACACACACACACACACACACACACATGCAGCAGTACAACGTCCGCGGGTTTAGTAAAATAAGCCATCGTACTGAAGGGGTTAACTTCCGTGTTTCATCATGGCTTGTATATAGCCACTCCCCTACCCTACCCTCTCCTCCCCTCCCTTCCTCTGCCTCTTCCCCACTCCTTCTCTCCCTTTCCTCTCCCCTTTCCCTTCCCTCACACCCCCTCGCCTCCCTTCACCTTCCCTCAAACTCAACCGTCACGCTCTCCCCTTCCCCTCCTCTCACCCTATCCTCCTCCCCTTACCCTCTCCTCTCACTAACCTTTTCCCTTCCCTTCCCGTCCCATTCCTTTCCTCTCACTCTCCCTTCACGCCATGCCTCCCAATTGGCCTCCCGTCACACCAGCTCTTTCCTCTTCCGCTAACCTCACACCAGCCCTCTCCCCCTCCCCTCACACCACGTCTCTCCCTTTTCCCTCCCCTCACATCATCCCTCTCCCCTTCCCCTCACATCACCCCTCTCCCTTTCCCCTCCCCTCACCTCATCTTCCTCCCCTTCCCCCTCCCCTCACCCAATCCCTCTCCTTCCCTCCCCCACCCAGCGTCGGAGCGGAAGGGAAATATATAAACGTAAACACAGCCCCGCCACACACACACACCCTGCCTGGCAAATTGAGGGAATGATGGCAAAATTGGTCTTCCTAGAACCTGAGCCCCAACCCGACGTAAACAAACCCCTTCCTCGTTGCTGGGAGTGTTGGCGATCCCGGCTAATTGACTTTATCGGCGCTATCTGACTTACAAGACTTTATCGATGGCCTTGAGTTATTTTATTTCCGTGGGAAAGAACTTGAAACGCTTGATGTTCGAAAAAAATTAAAGTTGTTGATTATTATTATTGTTACTACTACTATTATTATTATTATTATTAATTTATTTATCTATTTATTTACTTACTTATTTTGGTGTTCAACTCGTTCCTTCAGATGGCGTATCTTCCATCTTAACACTCGCAGCCTCCCAGGACTCACCCTTTCCTCTAATGAAATCTTATAACGCTAGTTGGAAAGGAGTACTAGAGTTGTCCCTACCACGAAAGGGTTAATGAATGCTGCATCTAACTCTCCAGGTTCGGAAAGTCTCTCCTGGGGTGAAAAAATAATCAGAAAACAGTAAATAAAAAAATAAAGATAAAATGACATCCTCTAGGTAAAGAAATTAATCAGACACACACACCAGGTAATTATATTGGAGTTGGGAAGAGACATTTACTATACTCTGTTTGTTTTCAGCTGGCAAAGACCCCCCTAACCCTTTCCAGTTCATCTGATGGCCAAGAGTTGTTAGATTGAAAGATAAATTTAACTAATGACCAAGGAGACTCATTCCTGCCACGTAAAACTCGTGGAATTCTTTGCGGCCACGACATAATATATAAGGTGTGAGTGGCCCAGTTCCCTTAGATGAAAACAAATCAGATATAATGAAGGGAAATAATCAAGGCAATATCTAACCCATCCAGTTAAAAATAAATAAATACAGAAATAAATAAATAAATAAACAAAAACTCTCCTGGGTGGAAACAATCGTCTATGGAGGGCAAGATTAAAATTGCAAAATGGCGTCCTCGGGCTGCAGGGGTTAATGTGTTGTTGTTGTTGTTGTTGCTGCTGTTGTTGTTTTGGTGCGTCAGTGTTTTGCTTGTTTACGTTTTCATTAGTATTCATTGACTGGGGAAATTAGTGGCAGAAGAGGCCACGAACATCGCCCTCAACCCCTGCTCTGTTACCCGGATGGTGTGGTGGGTGAGGGAGAGCCTTCCTCATTTCTCTCCTTTTCTCTTAAACGTTGGTTAGATCTTGGTAGATTTTTTTCCCCAGTCGATAACCTCTTCATAGGCCAACACGCCTCCTGTCATCTGTAATCCCCATGTACTGCCAATATATTACCCCCCCCCCTCTCTATCTGTATATTTTTCCTATGTACTCCCAATGTACTCTCTCTCTCTCTCTCTCAGTATGAAGCATTAAAAAAAAAAAAGTTTCACTGCACAGGTACGAATTGTGGAGGGGATTGGGGGGCGTATTATTATCGGCAGAGCACTGACTGCTTTTTATAAAAGAACAATACAATTTCCCAAAAAAAAGATGCAATAACTATTTTATATAAATGTTGTTTTTTATTTCAGTGAAAAGAGTGAGTGGGTAATAAATTTTGAGGAATTTTAGTTATGAGTCAAGATCAGTTCAAACTCAGGGTACTTAGGCTACAAATCACGCCCGTCCCTCCCTCCTATTTTCCAAAGTGCTGGATCTGGTCCTGTACTGCGAGACACGCCGACACAGCCAGGGTAAGTGCCAAATATGTCAGTGGTTCCCATACCTCAAAACAAGCGCGGAGGGGGGGGGGGGTGGATATGGTGGTGCAGTCGGAAGCTTAGTTTCCCATAACCAGGAGGACCCAAGTTCAGCCGTGAAACCTTTGGACGTGGCCTTCTTTATCCCACCCTATTTGTGCTTAGAACCAAATTGGGGACCTGGACTGTAAATGTAACGGCTCTGTCGTAGTCTGGGGTGAAAGGGATCTAGCATACATTGACTGTCTGCCTCAGAGACCCCCGTGTGGTCAATAGGCAATGATCTAAGCCTTCTCAGTCTCTAAACAATTATGCTTTACTGACAGGTATATTGCTCACCCCTGTACAAGCACACCCAGCCCCGTTTTCTCCCCTTTCCAATTCCAAGGTCAGTTCGTCTCTAGTCAGCTCGTCCCCAATCATTTCAGTTTCAGGTCAGTCCTAACTTAAGTTGAGCTAATGTAACCTAACCTTATCTAATCTATTCTAACTTAATCTACCCCTGGCCTACCTTTACCTATCGTGTTCTAACCTAACAGGAATGACTTGGTTTGCAGGTCTTTGGACTGTTACCCCTGAACCTCCTAGTAATATCAACAAACGGTTCAGTGCCATAGCCATAATCACAACCCTCCCCCCCCCCAACCATCCGCCGTGTGATGCGTAGGCCAGTATTCTTGGTGCCTTTAAAGATTCCGCAACATCGCTTCCTTAGCGATTAATTCTGCACGTTGCACCCAAATATCCTTTTGTATGTTACTGATACAAAAGTTGATATTAAAGCAATATGAATCACATACAAGAAACTTTTAAGGTTTATTATGCAAAAGAAATCGCTAAAGAAGACGCACTTTGAAGCTTTTCTGTGCCACCTAAAATGTGGCACTTTGTGTTACGCTTCCCCCCCCCCCACACCAACATTATTTACGTCGTTACTGATATCTATGATCAGTTAAATCCAAATAATATACAGAGTATCTATCTATCTATCTATATATCTATATCTATCTATCTATCTATCTATCTATCTATCTATCTATATATATATATATATATATATATATATATATATATATATATATATATATATATATATATATATAATTCAGAAGTTGCGTCAAACATACAGTACACTGGGTTCCTGGTGAAAGTTTATGATGTTTCATTACAGGTACGTAAGCATAACGATACACGGCGTCAGAGATACAACACAAGAGTTGCTGCCAAAACACAGCTTGCTGTCATCACCTGAATCCCAATAACGGCCTTATAACAGATGCACATTCTGGAAACTGTGATCGACAAAATGAAACGCATCACAGGGTTAACGTTGCTGAACTACCGCAGTCTAAACCTTGGACGGAACACTGTCTCCTTTCCTCGTAGATCACATGAATCTGGCAAAGGTCCGCGCCCTTTCCTAGCGTCTTTGGTTCCATACGCTGCCAGTTTGTAAATCTGTTTGTTTGGGTCCGTGGTTTCCAAGGGATACATGCAAGAATTTCTCTATGGGTCTATCGGATTCCGTCTTTTTATTTATTTATTAACTCATTTCTATAAAATTAGGAAGCAGCCGCCGCTCCCCCACGAAAAAAGAATGTCCCACTGAGAAACATGTGTCTGCTGAGTTTGGTTATTCGCACAGCGGTTCATTCAGTAATTCAGTTACCCAAACAAACAAAAAAATGGAGAAGTTGATGGGTTTAATGCGCAGTATGCAGTAGATTTTCTGACGAACTACATCAGCATAAAAATGACAGATGCTTCTCAATCAAGCAACGATACTATCAACTGAGTAATAAGTTTATTGATGAATAACGAAATATTTATCAATAATCAAACGAAGTTGGTTATCGGCCACTACGTTTTGTCGTCTGCCTCACATATACCAGTAATTTCAGAAAAGTACGTATCCTGTGAAATTTAAAGTGTAATGACATGACTGATACATGATGCTTTATTATGGCCATTATAGTTACACGTATTACGCTACTGACTGCGTGAGTCATCAGCATCATCACCACCTGCCTGTGACAGGAGGTTTTCCCTTCAGGTAAGGCACCACCAGTGACGTATGTTTGTCTCATACCCTTTGATGTTATGGAATGCAGTAGCCTAGCCTCGGGCCCCACGCTTCGAAGGGGGCAACGTGGGAGTGGCAGGTACTGCTCTATCACCTGTCTTAACACTCTCAGGTTAGTATAAACCACTTCCACTTGGAGGAAATCGTCTGACATTAGCTGGAAGAGAATATCAGAGTTGTTTCGACAATAAGATGGTCAGTGTCTCCATGCTCACTACGGTATTGTAAGGATATTATTCGTGACTACTTCAACCTTCGGCGGCAGTTAGTTTCCCTTAGCTAAATAAAATATTAATCTGGAAAATCCAGAGTAGAATGCTGGTGGCTAAGTCGACGGTGATATCTGAAGAATTAAAAGGAATCTGTAGCTGGGCAGAACTAATGCCTTCTATCTGAGTGACGGAGTACCGGTGGCAGAGATGTTACCAATACAGGGAACTTTTTTTTTTTTTCCCCTGAAAGTGAGGTTATCCCGCTGTGCCAGGCAGAGGACTGGTACGTAACTCAGCACTTACGTGTAACTAACAACACTGTCCACCAGAAGCGTGGAAGGCAGGACACTCTGAGCGCTTCGTGATGTACAGCCCTTAAATGTTCAAACACACACATCACTTTCATCCACAGAACAATTAACCAAAATACCGGAGAAGAGACTTGTTACTTTGCCTTCAGCAGTAGACTCGTGTCCACCACAGTAACAAAGCCGATCACAGTTCCAGTGTTCAGTGCTGTGGTTGCTCGCCCACCCACCATTTCTACCACCACTGTGGCTCGAACATCTCATGCCAGGACCTAGATCTTGTCCTACACTACGCTGGCCCGAGTGGCTCACGGCACAGCTGCTCCCTCAGTGCTTGTATCAACAACATCCGTTGCTCCTAAACTTTTGTTTATTATTCCTTGGTGATGGTCCAGCCCCTCGCTCGCTTTCACAGGTGTGTACACCTGCTCTATGTTGAGTCTCACAACTCAATTGTTAACATGTAAGTTAAATCCTTGTAAAGGCTTGCTGATCACCACACTGAACAAAATGTCGACAATCTTAGCTTTCAGTGATGCACATGAGGTTTAGCAAGTCTTTGACATCATTCTTTTCCAAGATGATGTGTGTCATTCTCCTTACACAACATGTCTTCGTAATCCCTGACTCCTTTTATTTCCTTGCACAACCCCATTCATCAAACACTGTACGGTACATATTGGCCTCCACGTATTAAATGCGTACCTTCAAGCATTCATGTACCAGATTGCACGTTTTTGTGGCATACTGAGGATGGGCAAGAGTAGTTATCGGTCTGAACGTAACTCACGACTGTACCGTAAGTACTTGTACATGACCAAATCACAGTTGTCAGGCTGGAGGAAATGCGGATGTTTTCACTGACCAAATTTCATTTCAGATAGTGTTTCCCGGGGATGATTGCTGTTTATATTTAAGAATATTGGTAAATGGTACCAACAGTATCCACTCCTGTGAGATACCGCTTGCATGTGGTTCACATTCACATTATGTAGCACGCCAGTAGCTATAAAGTAGGCAACGGCATATTTCTATTCCCCATCAAAATACTCACTCAAGCTAAACAGGTACTGTATATTGGTATATTTCTGTTATCGATGGAAACTCTTCCAAAATGATGTATTACGGCAGATATGACATGGACAAAAAAAATTTCATCATACGATTTTACACGCGTATCCACATCATCTGTTTTTCCCCGGGTCTACTTTAAGTCTAGTGTTAATGAAGTGATTTGAAATTAATGTTGAGTCAGAGTTTACTGAATCGTACAGCAAACGTACTGGCTGCCTCCTGATGCATTGCTCACAGTTATTTCAGTACGAGGTAGATATCAACATTATACCCCGCGCCAGCCAACCCGTCCGTGGAGTCACACTTCTCAATAATCTCCTCTAATTGGCTCAGGTAATTCTCTTCTTAGCGATAAAATAGTTAAGCAAGACGTTCATATTTATTGGTAAATTAACTCTGACCTTCCTTGAGTCTCAGAGGGTGGTTAACAAGGCACAGCTCCACAGGCAAGCTGACTGGCGTGTAGTATTGTATCATTCTCCCCAGCCCTTCCTTTCCCAAAGCGGAACGCATCGCAGTCCATGTCTCAGTCAGAAGTACATCCTGCTTCACGGCTTGTAGTTGTTGATACACTTGTCAGCAGCTTCGTAGATGCTTGTAACAACTTTGTCTTTTATTAATAGGGTGGTTAGTGGGAGGAGAAGAGGTTTGTTCAAGAAGAGACACAGGATGCAACAGATATTAACGGCTGAAGCATAATTGTATGGAGTAGGTTGCATGTTGTTTGTTAAGTGTTTGAGTTAGGTGTTTTGGGTGGCTCTGTTTCTATACTCCCCCACATACTAGGTCTGTGTGTGTGTGTGTGTGTGTGTGTGTGTGTGTGTGTGTGTGTGTGTGTGTGTGTGTGTGTGTGTGTGTGTGTGTGTGTGTGAGGCGGAAGGAGTGTGAATTGCGGGCACTCTGATCTAGACCAAAATACTTGACACTGTCCCCTTCCCCCCTCCCCCTACCCCTCCACACCCCCGCTGTCATTGTCTCCCTCCACCCTTGTCTCCCCCTGCCCCCACCTTTCACCCTTCCCTCTCTCCCCCAGCCCCTTCACCTCTCCCTCTCTCCCACCCACCCTCTCATTCCTTCCTCTCCCCTCCACCTATTCACCCCTCCCTGTCCTTGCTCCCACTCCCTCACCTCTTCCCCTCTCCCCATCACTCACTCTCCCTCCCTCTCCCCCACTCACCTCTCCCTCCCTCTTCCCAACCCATTCACCCCGCCTTTTCCCTGTCCCTCATCCCTCCCTCTCTCCACCCCACCCCTCCCCCTTCTCTTCCCCCCTTACATCCTTTCCTCTGCCTTCCTCCATCTCCTCACCTCTCTCTCTCCCCCCCCCCCACCAATCACCCCTATGTCTCTCACTGTCCCCTAACCATCGCCCCCTCTCATCCCTGCCCCCCTCCCCGTCTCTCTCTCTCTCTCTCTCTCTCTCTCTCTCTCTCTCTCTCTCTCTCTCTCTCTCTCTCTCTCTCGTTTTTCCTCATATCTCTAATCTCTTTTCACACAGTCACAATTTTTTATATGTTTTCACTCTCTGTAGCGTATTTTTTTCCTCTCACCTCTTCACTCTCATCTTTTTAGTGTTATTGTGTTTCCATCGTCCCTCCGAAGGAAATACAATAACAAGTGCAGCATCGTTTGGTATGACTGTGAGGGAAAAATCAACACATCTCTTGTCCGTCTCACCACCATCAATCGCCTCATAAGCACTTGATATATTGCAAAGAAAACCTGGCATGGATACAGAGACAACCAATGCCAGAGGAAGTCAAGGGTTTGATGTGGCCACTTTCGTTCCCTTGTGCACCGCCCTTGTTTTCCCAGATGTTCGTCCACTTAGTTATAGTGACCCACAGAATTTGTTGATCTAAATTACACTACTGTTTGAGATAATGGGGTCAGAAGGTTACTTAGGCATGCGTAAAAGTGTTTGGTGTTGGCAAAAGCCGTCCCCTGGGGTTCAATGGGTATATGACCTGAGGTATAATGGATCTAAAAGACTAGCATATCAAGGCTAGAGGCAAGAAGTGACGCAACTGAAGTAAATCGTAAATCACAGAGGCCTGCTCGGGGATAATTTGACAATGCTTAGTGTGGGTCATTACACACAGCAGCTGACCGACTGAATGTGACTGACACTGAAATTGCCTTCTCCTGTTTTTCGACCCTGCCTCGCTAAACGGAGAAACAAGATATATATATATATATATATATATATATATATATATATATATATATATATATATATATATATATATATATATATGTGTGTGTGTGTGTGTGTGTGTGTGTGTGTGTGTGTCATATCCTGTGCACACGTGTGTTTATTTGTAGGTGTGTGTATGTTGTGTGTGATGTGTGTGTGTGGTGTTGGCATGACCACCACTACACTACCCTGGCTGAGGTGGCTGCACTCCCGGCCCACCCACACACTCACCCACACACACACACACTTCCCCCCCCCACACACACACACATACACACACAATGTAGCAGTTGGATTCACGGGCTTTCCTTTGGCGCATAGTTTAGAATCTGGCCGAGGTGAGTGTAAAGTTTAGTACCTGTAATGCCACTATGGGCGCAGGTCGACCTTTTACCCATTAATCCTTTCGAATATGAGTGCCCAGACTTGGCCCCCTTAACCTCCAGGAATGATATTATGAGACTGTGTAAATACACGATATGTATTAGGTAAATGTATGTATATGTATATACATTTATTTTAAAAAAGCAGGAGAACCAGGTGCCTTACGCCGTTTTATTCTACTTCAGACCACTGTGTCCATTATCAGATAAAAAACAGCCATGCCCACACACAAAAATACGTAAAGAACGCAGAGAACTCTGGCCCACAGCTGTCGACGCAAAACGTGGCTCGATATGCCTCCACCAGGCCTTGCACACGGACCCGCCATACAATATCTATGCCCTTGCTGACTTAACCAGTTCATCGTTCCTTCATACTGTATCACTGACAAAACCGTCGGTGGGTTCTGGGGATATTGTGCCCACAAAATTGTTTCAGACTCAAGGACTCACGCACGCACAGACAGACAGGCCAATCACTTGATGCCTCCTCCATCACAGGTGGGCGGAAGCATAATAAATAAATCATCAATTAAATCATACTTTTAAAAAAGTGGACCAGAAAATTGTTGGCAAAAATACACAAGCGATTAAAAATACATAAGTAAAACAAATTACTTTCACATAAGTTGTATAAACAGGAGTCACTGTGTAATGGCCCTAAGGCACATGGGAGTACTGAGCAAAGATCCCCAGCACCTCGTCTACCGCACACTGACAGTTATTGTGCTGGGTTGTATGGGACACCTTTGGGACTCCCCTCAGGCAGGTTGCTCAGTACAGGTGTCTATCTTACATATTTTGTACGTTTAAATGGTCCCAGAAAAATGCTGACAGTGTTATCTTGTGTTTCACGCCGCCTTTGGTGTATGGTGCCTCAGTAAGTATGTACTCATGCAACGAGAAAGATGCATCACAAGGCCAGGCTTACCAACAGTTCTGAGATGACAAGCTCCATACCATTCACCTCTAAATCCGTCGTACCCAGCTGTTTGGATACTTCTTATCCTGACTGTACCTTGGCCACATGAATCGCCTGCCCCTGAACCCACTACACTGCTTAAGTGTGTACTGTCGAGCTCAATATCGCTGCCCCGTCAATAAACAAGTTACTACTACAAACAACATGCATACACATGGTATCATCATCGTCGTCGTCGTCAGCATAATCTTATTTCCCACTAAAACACTGAGTGTAAACGTTCCAGAAAAAGAAACAAGTACAAAAGTTTGAGAACTACTATCTGAGGAACATAAAACACACCATATCACAATATAGAAAAAAAAAATACAAAACACACTGATAAACACTATGTAAACCTTGGTGACGAAGTTTTGTCTTTGTACACAACTGTGTATCACCAAGAGGAATGAAGACTCTCGTACAGGGATGAAATGTATGGATTAGTTATGGTCTATTTTGTAACGAACGCAAAACAGTAATATACAGTGAATGTGAATACGATTATAAAATACCGAGATGAAATAAGCAAATACAGAAATGATAAAATAGCTGCTGGGTTAACATATAATTTTCCCTAAGACTTACCTCAGTACTGGTGCACTGAATGACGAACTAACCAACATGGCGAGGCGTTATGTTCTATAGTTTTTTCACCTTAACTTGACAGAGATTTTCTTCCTTTTGAAACTTAGTTCTTGTAGCTCGATGGCAGAATAAGACATTAGTGCTGTTCTACATCCTTCTTACATCACGTCGTCGTGACTAGCACTATGTTCTTGTGTTAATCTCTTGTTACAGCTCATCATTCAAGACAGAGAGATGACAATTTCTGACCAAGTTAAAGTGAAAAGAATATAGGAAGTAAGCAACATTCCTACTCACCTATAGTTGTGATGAGAATGATGGAGTAGAACAGTGCCCCTGAGAGCGTCCATTGCTGTGTGTTGGGGTCCTCCTTGCCGTCCCAGCCTTCCTCCTTGATAGCGTCGATGAGCCGCGTCTCGTACTTCTGCAGCTCGAACCGCACATATGTCGTCCAGTTGGTTTGGTTGAGGACTGCCAGGTGGTTAGTGATGTTCCAGATCTCGTCAGTGACCTGGTGGGATGGTGGAGGAGTCAGTGGGGCTAAGCAAGTGAGAGGATTGAGGGTGGGCGAGGGGGAGAGTCAGCAGACCCACCGAGTGTCACGAGTATGTGGGATGGATTCTCATAAGGTAACGCCAGTCTGTAATAATCAAATAACCAAACATACACCATACCACTGTCTTCTCTTTCACCGTCTGTGCCTTGTCTCTCTCCTGTCCTCCTCCCAAGCCCACTGTGGCTCTGCCTTTTTTACTGACACCGTAATATGAGGGTGAGGGAGAACTCGGAGTGTAACACCCCCAAACTACAATCGGTCTAAGAGCGAACTCTTGACCACGCCCTTTTACCTAGACTTTTTACACTTGTCCTCAAACTCAAATTACATCATCCTTGCCAAAAAGGAAGGATCAAAATTGGATCAAAAGTGTTAAAACCTTGCCCTATGACCTTAACCTTTCACCTCTTTTTCTCAAAATACAATCACACCATTCCTGACTTACCTGAAATCCTTCCAGAATGTTTGGTTTCAGTGTAATTTGAAAGAAATAATTAAGGGCTGAGCGTTTGACCTTGTCCTTTTAGCCTACACCTTTGACCGATTGTTCTCAAAATTTAATCACTTCCTCCTTGCCTGAACCTCAGCCATTCCACCAAGTTTGATCTGTATGGGATCAGAACTGGCTGAGTTCACCTTCCCTTGTGCTATCACCTGTGACTTTTCAGCCAAAATTTAATAACTTATCCCTTTAATGCTCAACCATTAATCAAGCTTTGTTGATGTTCCATACAGAAGTTTATTCGTAATCTTGCAAACATACAGGCGGAAAGGCAGACAGACAGACAACTGAACCAAACACATAACCCCCCCTGCACATAGTGCTCCAGTGTAATACTGTCATGTAGCTGCCAATACCACTCATTTCATACACACCACATTTGTTAATCTGTAAATACTGTAGTAACTGGGAACCAAGGGAGTGTTGTAATAAGTATTCCTACAATAAATACATACATATTCACATTTAATATGTGTGTGTGTGTGTGTGTGTGTGTGTGTGTGTGTGTGTGTGTGTGTGTGTGTGCGTTTGTGAGTCATTTGTAGTTCCTTCCTACTGCTACCCAATTACATTCAGTTTAAAAGGGATCTCTAGCAGTGAAGGAGCTAGTTAAAGCTATACCTAACCTCCAACAACAAAAAGTCTCAGGTCTTAATACAATCCTTATTATTAGACAGTAACCAAACCAACACTAGCTTAGAACAGGTTAGATTAGTTCATGTTATGATAGGTTAGCTTTGGTTTGTTTAGAGTACCGTAGGTTAGGTTAGGTTTGCTTAGGCTACGCTAGGTTAGTATGTCAGTTTGGGTTAGGTTAGCTTAGGTTAGGCTATGTTTGGTCTGGTTAGTTTAGGTTAATTCAAGTTAGACAGGCTTGATTTCGTTATGTTCGATGAGGTTTGGCTAGTCTGTGCTAATTTAAGTTACATTAGGTTTGCTCATTAGGGTAGATTCAGTAAGGTTTGATTAGTTTAGGTTAATTTGTTAGATTAAGTTAAAGCAGGTCACGTTGGATAAGGGTAGGCTAGATTAGGGTTTGATTAGTTTGATGCAATCTAAATTAGAGCAAGCTTGGTTAGATCAGACTGGGTTATATTAGCTTAGATTAGACTAGGTTAATTTAAGTTATACTAGGTTAGGTGAGGTAAGGTTAGGTTAGATTAGGTTAGGTTAGGTGAGATCAGATAAGGTAGTTAAAAAAGCTCGTAACTTACATTTTTTCTGAAATCTGTAATGTTCTTCTTGACGGCCAGCTCGTGTTCGCTCTCAAGGCTCTGGAAGGTGTAGCCGCCCACGATGGTATAGCCCACCACCAGCGACACCAGGCCGATGTGGCTGATGAGGAACTTGATGATGTTCTTGAAGTAGTACCCGCAGTCCCCACACGGCCCATCCCCACCACGACCACCACCCTCCTCGCCCATTTTGACTCCCTCACCTTACCTCACTTCACCACAACGCACCTCACCTCTCCTCACCTCACTTTACTTCACGTCACCTTACTACACTTCACCACACCTCACCTCTCCTCACCTCACTTCACTACACTTCACTGGAACTACTTTGTTTTGCCCACTCCGACTGTTGCTCAGCTCAACACGAACACTTTCACTTCCTTTTCAATTTTTCTACCTATCTTTAATGTGATAAGTTTCAGCTTATTCAGTTTTCAACATAAACCTGATAACACAGTCGTTCCTGCCAGTTATCTGTACGTTACATTAGATTTATAAGATCTAAGCTTCATTTTTAACACATATGTCTTGAACAAATACACGAAAGCTCTATATTCCACTGCCTTTTCTCCTTGCGAGTTATGCCTCATGGGTAGATAGTGTTTTCGTAATAAGAGATGTGACCCTACGACACATTCACACTTTTGTCTGTCACCGCCCCTGCCACCCTCGCCAGTGATCAAGGATGCTGGCAGTGGCGGTAAAAGGTTCTCCCCCGCTGTTATGCTGTTGCTGTTGCTGTCACCATAACCTGTTCAGTACTACCACCCTCTGTCGTCCACCAGTATCCTCACCCGTCTTCGGATGTCTTCGTTTTACTCTCATTGCTTTATTTCTGTTCCAGCTCTTTTCATTTCATGGCATTGTCTCTGTTTCTTGTCTTTTTATTTAAACTGCTTTAGCTCTGGTTCCATTATTATCATCTCCACCGATTTTTCTCCGTTCCTGCTCTGCTTATTGTTTTTCGCGGCCTTAGCTCTGTTGCTGCAGTGCTAATTTTCATTGTTTTATCTCTTTTTCCGTCCTCTTCATTGTCACTGTATTATTTCTGTTTCTGTTCTTTTATTTTTCATTGCTTTATCTCTTTTGCTTTCCTGTTTATGTTCTTTGCTTTACCTCTGTTACGTCTGTGTTTAGTTTTATCACACCATCTCTCATTCTGTCCTTTTTATTTTCATTGCTCTTATCTCTGCTGTTTTTGTCACGTCTGTGCGCGTGTTTTATCCTCATCTCCCCTGCCTCTGGGTCTGCATTGTGTCCACGGAAGTTTCACGTGATGTACTCTGCCCCGTCACAGGTTTTAACATTTAGCATATCGACTCACTGCAAGGGTAAACGTGCTCACTTCACCTCAGCATGTCTAGTCACTGCAGGAGTATAATGTCCTCACTTCACCTCAGCATGTCGGGTCACTGCAAGGGTAAACATGCTCACTTCACTTCAGCAGGTCGAGTCACTGGAAGGGTAAACTGTGCTCATGTCACTTTCCTAGTACTTGGTTTAAACACTGAAATAAAAAGAAGATATTTATAGCCCATTACGTGTACATACTCAGAACACAGAATCATAATGCAACAAGAGTACTGAATCCTGAAAAGCGATAAAATAAAGGGATTCCATCTAACCCCTGGTCATGATTGATGGTTTAAGTTTGTATATATTTGACCCATATCAACAAAAGAAGGGAAGATAACTGCAGTAAGCCTATTTCCATGCTAGGCGGCTCCTATAAGAGTATAACAAAACGACTAGAATAGGACAAGGATAGTAGAGAATAAGGTCATGTAAAAAACGAATATTTCAAAAGCCAACATTATCAGACTTCAGCCTCTCTCAGCTCTCCCAGGGCAATATTTACGCCCCTGGAAACGCGGTTCTGTCAAACACGGCCGGCTATATCATCCCTGCAGAGGTAAACAGCGAGGGAAAGTGGTGGACGGGACTTGAGTGTGTTTATTTGCGTTACCCCTAAACCTGAGACGCGGGCGGGCAAACACTTTTTATCTTCATTCCTCGGTGAGTGAGTGAACTGTAGATAAGGAGAGAGAGAGAGAGAGAGAGAGAGAGAGAGAGAGAGAGAGAGAGAGAGAGAGAGAGAGAGTAAAAAACCATACAGATCCTCGGAAAGTTACTCTGTTTTTACCAGCGTTTAAAAATGGATAATAAAGCAGAAGGCCCACTCACTCAGCTTTTAGAGGTTGTATTTAAAAAGCATTATTATCTAACTTCTACGATAAAGTGATCCACAGAAGCTCACTATTATCATGAATTACTGAGTGTCGCGTTTTTCACTTTAATATTTGACAGTGAAATATTTGGTAGCTTTATGAGTGAAGATAAGAGTATAAACATGCAATTTTACTCACAGTCTCAAGAATGTTTGTAAATACGGACCCACGCTCTCCAACTGACAGACAGGAGGGGTGGCCACAAACAAATCGTCTTCATGTCGTCTTGCCCCCAAACAACGAAGTGTCCTTCCTCCAGTTCACAGTTATTGATACATCCTTCCACACCACCCCGCCACCCAAACTGCGTCAACTTTATTTCGATAGTATCAAGAGGGCGCTGCCTCCATTAAAAACTACGGCAACATATATAAAGCTTTTGACACAACAGTAGAATATATCCTGATCAACCAAACCCCGTCACAAACACGCAAGACAGTGACAAGAAGTGCCCAGTTAACTTCCCCTCAAGCAGATATTTTTAGGCCCGGAAGAAACACGAGACAAATTTCTTCACTCTCCTTTCGTCAACCTTGCATCAAAAACAAATCATGCATAAAACAGGAAAATGCTGCTGAGTGCGTTTGCCGAGGTTAGCCATTAAAACACAATAAATACTAGAGAATAAGTTTATCGTCCAAGGGTAACCTGTGCCTATTCTTTTGTTTTGGTTGTTGATCCATTTCCCGCTGTCTTCTTGTTCTTTTATATTACCGTTGCCTCGTCCTCACAACATTATTTCTGGGCCGCTTAGCCTAAAAATTACTATGCATTTACCTCGGCCTGATGTCTCGAGACTCCTTTCTCAGATTTTCAGTTTAGACTTTTAAAATAGTTTTGTTGCCCAAAGGTGGAAAAAAAAAAAAAAAAAAAAAAAGGATGTAGAGGAGGGCGGAACCTCTATAAGGCGGGTTCGGCACCACCAGACAACAGAGCGACAAATATTTGTTTTAGTGTGATTCGGATGTGCCCTCTAGTCTCTGTTATGCGATCATTTTCATATGAGATAAAATTATAAACAAGTACATGTATTTGCAACTACAGCGATCTTTGGGAAACTTCATTCATTTGCTCGCCAACTGAATATTTTGCGTTGTTTCTCATTCGTTGTGCTTTAGTAATTTAACTATACTGCATCCGAAGAGACTGTAAATCAAGCCTTTTCATGACGATTAATGCACTCAGGCAACACCGAACAGTGTCATTTGGCAGCAGCAAAACCCGACAGTCAAATCGTACATTACTCCCTCAGTTCCCCAGGGATTGACCAAAATGTACCGCTCCCCCCCTCCCCGCTCAAAGTTGCGACGCTCATGGGTCCTAATTTAAAGGTTCCCGCCCCAAACAGAAGGCATATCTGCTGATAGTTGATAATTACAGGGTTAGCACTGGGTCAGATACACACCACTGAATGATAATAACGCCCTGGTGGACTCTGTCACCCTGAGGATATCCCGCCCCGCCCTGTCCTGCCTCACTCCACCCCATCTTGCCTCATTCCGCCCCGTCCTGCCTCACTCCACCCCGTCCCGTCCCGTGCCACCCCGACTGACTCCATCGCACCACCCCGTCCCTCCTCACCCCGCCTGGCCAGGGTGCCACATGTGCTACAGTCATACAGCCGCCGCCGTGAGAACATTCCTGAGATACGGTAATTTATAGGCGGCGAGGTGCATGCCCGGGGAAGACACATGGCGTCGATAAAACCAGCTTAAAGAAGAGACAGCACCATTTGTTGTTGTCTGTGGAGAGAGAGAGAGAGAGAGAGAGAGAGAGAGAGAGAGAGAGAGAGAGAGAGCAACAAAAACCTTACCTGACTTTATACTCGATTTCCCTTCAAATGTTTAATTTACTCGGTGCCTTCCAATCTGTTTACCTTTACACGCGCCTCCCTCCCCTCCTCCCTCCCCTCTCCCCCCTCCCCCTTTCCCTCCCCCCTCCCTCACCTGTCTTTCTTATCTGTGATGCTGACGGACGAGCTATGTGGCAAAAAAGTAATGAAATGAAAGATTGATTTAGTGGATATTCTGGCGACACTATATATACACAGGCGTAGGGGGCGTTAATTTACACACACACACACACACACACACACACACACACACACACACACACACACACACACACACACACACACACACACACACACACACACACACACACACACACACACACACACACACACAGTAAAGTGGAGAAGGACTGACTTATTAACAAGCCACATATCCATATATCCATTACTTTCATAATAAAGGCCTTCCCAAACTGTATTATAGATAGATAGATAGATAGACTGATAGATATACTGTACGTGTGTGTGTCTTTCTGTCTTCCAAACTCTCTCTCTCTCTCTCTCTCTCTCTCTCTATTACCTGCCTCTATTTTCGTCTCTTTCATCACCTGTGCTGTCTTTCCTCAACATTCTTCTACCTTAATGAGTTCGGGTTAAGGCCTCACCCTCTCTCACCCCACACACCTCCACTCCTCTCATACTCCTGATCCTGCTCTTGTATTTTTATTTTCTTATCCATGAAGTTACATTTTCCTCTCTTGCTCACCCTTTCCCTTGTCTCCTAATATTTTCTTCCCCTCCTCCGTGTGAATGCAACAGGTCAGCTCTGGAACTGTCTTACTCTGTCTATATTTCCTACTACCCATGCCCTCCAGTCTTCTAAACGCAGTGTGTCCAGGCATCTCGAAATGAACGTAACTTGACTTTGGCTATTATCTTGTTTTTATTTTCTCCTGGAGGGAATGATTTGCGGACTTGTAGCCTTTGGTTCCTCCTTCCTTGCATATAAAGACAACGACACACAAATTACAATATGGTCTGAATAAAATCATAAAGGCCTCTTGACTACCACACGCCCCTCAGTGTCATGTGCAATATTTCTGATGGGCAGTTCTGACAGAAAATATATTGATAAAAACATAGGACAAATTTAGCATCAACCAGCACTTTTTAACCCTTTGTCTGTCAGGATCAATCAAATAAACAAAATCGACAAGCCTTATCTTCAGTAATATTCCTAAGTATACCATGAAGAACAATACGGTTTTTCAGTATAATTTTCAAGCCTTTGTGTTCTGGTATTTTACTCGGCTAAATCAAACCAATCTGGTGTTACGTACCTTGATGAAAATGCCTAATACACCAACCAAACTGAAATTATAAAGATTTTGACTGTGCCTGCTCTTCATAACCTTCAAACGATGGAAAGAAAAAACACTGTTAGGCTTCACTTTCGTATTTAATGTTAATATATATGAATTTGTGTGGTGGAAGTATTATAGTGGTAGATTTGAATGGTGGTAGTATTATAGTGGTAGATTTGAATGGTGGTAGTATTATAGTGGTAGATTTGAATGGTGGTAGTACTATAGTGGTAGATTTGAATGGTGGTAGTAGTATAGTGGTAGATTTGAATGGTGGTAGTAGTATAGTGGTAGATTTGAATGGTGGTAGTACTATAGTGGTAGATTTGAATGGTGGTAGTACTATAGTGGTAGATTTGAATGGTGGTAGTACTATAGTGGTAGATTTGAATGGTGGTAGTACTATAGTGGTAGATTTGAATGGTGGTAGTATTAAAGAAGCAGGTTCGAAAAATATCAGTTTTAGAATGCATGATTTTATTTTCTTTTTTCATTTTTCGCTTCGAGTCCTCCATCATGTTTTTTCTATACATAGGAGTGACTTTTTATTTTAGTTTATTTTTATTGTTATTATTATTTTCTTCCTTTATTTCAACAAGATTTTTTTTTTTTTTTTTTTTTAGCGGGGGTAAGAAATGGATAAGACTTTTTTCCCAATCACTATTTTATATATTACAACCTGAAAGTCAAAAGATCTAGAAGAGCTGTGTGATTCGTTTAACTCTCTCTCTCTCTCTCCATCGTTTCCCTTTCCTCCCTACCTACACTAGGGTGATTTAGTGGCATACAGCGCTGCTATAAATAAACCACCACCCCTCTACCTCTTTTCCATCCCTCCCCTCCCTTCCCCTCCCCAACACCCCTCTCCCCTTCATCCCTCAGCACATCCCCTCCCCCCTCCCCTCCATGGCCTCCCCTTCCCATTTTCTCTCTCCCATTCATCTCTCTCGCCCCCTTCCTTCTTTCCTTTCCTTTTCTTTCCTTACGCAACCCTACTTCGGCTTTTTTCTTTCTTTCTCCATTCCTCTGTTGTTATTCTTCCCTTTTTTTGCTCTGTCTCTTCTATCTAACTGTTGTTCCTTCCATCTCTCTCTCTCTCTCTCTCTCTCTCTCTCTCTCTCTCCCCACCCTTCTTCCCTACATACTCTCTTTCGCTTCTTTCATCTCCTCTCTCCATTCGTAACCACTTCCCTCCGATGACGTATTATTCCACTCTCTGGCCACCTCCAGACGATTTATGAAGTCTGCATCAAACCCCTCCAGGTGGAAAAATTTCTCTCATGCTGACGAAAATCGTCTGATCGTAGAAAGAAGAAAAAAAAATGACGTATTCGCAGTGAAGGGGTGGCATAACTTCTACGTGCTTTCTTCAGGTCTGCCTTTATTTCTCTCTCATCCACTTTTCTCCCTCTCCTCCTACTCCCCCCTCTCTCCAAGCTCTTCCCTTCCCTTCCCATGTTTCCTCCATTCCTCCATCTTTCCTCCGTCTCTTCAACCTCCCCCTCATCCTTTCCAGTCTCCCTCCTTCCCTCCCCTTCCCTCTCTCCCTCCCCTTCCCTTCCCTCCTCTCCTTTCCTCCCTTCTCCTTTCTTTCAAGCTTTCTTCTTCCCTCCCTTTCCTTCCCCTCATCTCCTTCCTTTTCCTTCCCTCCAACCTTTCTTCCTCCCCTTCCCGCACTCTCTCCATATTCCTCCTCCCCTCCCTCCCTCCCTCCCTTCTTCCTCCCCCACCACACACATACAGGGCTTTAAGTGCGTGTTTTTCAGGTGTACAAAATTAACTCTTCTTTTTCCCGTCCTCCCGCTACTGCCTACTACTTTCCTACTGGTTGCCTCCCCCCCCCCCCCGCATACCTTAACCCCTTCAGTACCATGCCTTAGTTTCGATTTAACTCCTTGGCCCGTATTCTGGAAGGGGTAAGTAGCTCCGTAATACCTCTTGATTAGCGATTTATTTTGGGGGTATGGGTGATTTATATCCTATTGTATGTTACTTATGCAGAGTATGGCGATGTGTTAAAGATTTATGTAACACTAAATAGGACAGTAAAGTGTAATAAGCAAAATAAATCGCTTAGGAAAAGGTGTTAGGGAACTTTCTTAAGACGAGAATAGAGGTCCTTTATTCCGGTGACGTATTTTTTCTTATATTTTCCTGCCTCTCTCGGCCTACCTCACTGAATTTAAGAAAGACCTCACTTCTTGCAGGGGTCCATGAAGACTGCACCCAACCCCTCCCCTTCATAAACTGTATCGTGGGCTGAATATCATAGTCTGGCGAGAGGAACAACAGAAATTTGAAATGCGTCGACGAAGAGGAGCGGTGAACCCCATTTATGACGTCTTTTGCATTATATTTTTCTCATGGTGGACGGATTTATGCGACATGTCTTCTTCCGTTCATTGATACTTTGGCTCCCTACCTACAGACGACTTTACTCAGTACAGGAGAGACTATTTCGAATAGAGGGGTGAGATATAGCTTTAATCAACTGCCTGAGAAACAGAACTGAGTAAAATAGCTGAATAATATCGTCTGGAGGTGGCAAGAACTAAAGAAGAAAAAACTCATTGGACTGAGGGGGGTTTGAAGACACCGGCTGCAGGGAAATGGTGGATGGCGACTGTTTCCAACCCTTTCTCTGTGATTAGTCTCTCCTAAATCAGAATAAAATCGTTTGGAGGCAACAAAAGTAAGCAAAACTAACAAACCATTGCAGTGAAGAGGCTAAAGTTGTGGCCCGGACGTGAGAAATTCGTGTTCTATTCGATCTAACTCCAGACGATTATATTTTACTGAAGACAATCCCACCATATAGTCAAAGAGGTAAGGTATTTTATTCAAGCTTGTACCCGACGATTTGTTCAGCTGGAAATCCTATCAGTCAAAGGATTAATCTGTCTGAAGTAATCCCTACAGTGTCTTTAGTAACCTCTGGATGGACTGGAATTGGGAGAAGTACTTTGAGATGGTTTGGTCATGTGGAGAGAATGGAGAGTGTGAGGTGAAGTGGGGGCATGATTATGTGTGATGAAGGGGGAGAGAGGGAGGGGGATGCCGGGGGTGAGGGTGAAGGATGGGGTGGGGGGATATACGGGTGAGGGCGGTGTGAGCTGGATGGAGGGCAGCGTGAAGGTGGAGAGGCACACATGGAGGATTTTTGTTTTGTTTTGTTTGGCCACCCTCTCCGTACTGAGGCGTCTAGCTATAAATACAAAGACAAATAGATACACACATAAATAGATAGATAGACAGGTTAACTAATTGACAGACAAACCTAATTATTGGCTGATTGGTTGATTGATTGATACGTAGCGTCGATACTATTTTGATACCTATAACAGTAGCGCCACTACATCTGATAACAACCGCTAGTGGATCTGATGGCACCACTACTCTTTATTTAACCCTCTTATGATCAGAACAACATTACTAATCTACTGCAGCTAACCCCAGACGATTATTTAGCGCAGGGGTTTGAGAGTGTTAATGCAGTGTTGTCATTGGTCCTCTCATGGTGGGGACAACTTTAGTACTCCATTACAGCTAACGCAAGATGATTTTATTCTGATGACAGCGAATCACTAGAGTCCACAGTTCATTATACTTTGCCCCTGCTGGCTACTGACACGACATACACAGGTGCTGCTACTGTGCTGGCGGGGGTACTGTCTTCCTCATCCAGTAGTGCATATTAAGAGTGGATGTCTCATTAAAAGGAGCTTCATAAGTCGTGTCATGTCATTACAGTTCACAGGGAAATACTTGAACTAATAATAAACTACATATTCTGCGTTTCTTCTGAGCTTCCTTCAGTCGAAATTACATAGTTAAGCAAGTGATGGTTACTGGGTCAACAGGTGGAACAGTAACCGGGTCTGTGGTCGCCATAGGTCTAAACAAGGCAGTAGATGTGATTCACGTTTTGAGAAGATTACCTCTCTGAACATTCACGAGAAGTTCAGTTAACCTTTTTTATTTATTCTTGCTGCTACCAGATGATTATATTTATTTTTCTGCTGAAGGGATTTACTGGGATGATAATTATGTAACCTACCTCGAAAAGTTTGTTCTAAATTGAATTAAATCATCAGAAAATGGTGAGAAAAGGGAGAAAATGATGTGTCCGAGTTCACTGGTTTGGCTATATTATGAGAACGGAAATTTAGAGATTGACTGGAAGAGAGAGAGAGAGAGAGAGAGAGAGAGAGAGAGAGAGAGAGAGAGAGAGAGAGAGAGAGAGAGACAGACAGACAGACAGACAGACAGAGTGTGTGTGTGTGTGTGTGTGTGTGTGTGTGTGTGTGTGTGTGTGTGTGTGTGTGTGTGTGTGTGTGTGTGTGTGTGTGTGTGTGTGTGTGTGAGGTGGAAGGGGAAGGAGAGGGGGAGACTGGGGATGAGATGGTGGGAGGGAGTGGAAAGGTACCGGTATATGAGGGAGAGGGTATGAGCTGGAGGGAGGGCAGTCCGATGGCGAAGGACAGTGGCATGGAGGCTTTTCGTCTGTGGCCACTCCTTCCGGGACTGAGGCGTCTTGCTGCAGATAGACAGATGGTATTTCTCATAATCGAAATTTTAGTTACCCTTGTTCTTTTATTGCACTGGTAATAAAAAGCATCATTGGTATCTAATTTTGCGTAGAACACTCATTTTTATGCAGTTACTACTTACACAAGTTTGTCTATCTAAATATTGTCTAACACCGCATCCTGTAAGGGAAGGACCTCCAAGTGTTACCGTCTCAGCTCACTAACGACCCTTATACTCAGGGACTCGCCATCCTACCTCAAACATCTGCATCCCATTCTCGGTCTCCCTCTCCTCCTCCTCCAGTCCCCCTTTCATAAAATTTCCTAGTCAATCTCTCACTTTTCCCCAGGTCAAACCACCCCAGAGCATTTCATTTTACCTTTCCCACAACATCAGTTTCTACACGACATTATTCACGAAGCCATTTGTTTACCCATCTGTCCCTCCACGTCACTCCACAACCACATCTCAGTTGACTTGTTTCAACACCTTCCTCAATCCATCCTGCTGCTCACACACCAGCTTTTCTGCGACTTCTTCACTCCCTCAGTCGGTATCCTGTCATACACCTTTCCTATTACACACAACAGGTAAACACGTCTGTGGTTGTCATGGTGTCTCATATCTTTCCTTTTGGTGCTGGAGAGAAGCATTCATATGGTGGCAATGATATAAGCGAACAATTCATCGCCCTGGTTATGCAAACTTCCCTCAATTACTTCCCAATTTCCCGAGAGAAGATGGCGTACTAGGGAAGGGGGAGGCTCAGTCGGTAGAGAGGTGGCCTGCGGTCCTATTGGACCCAGGTTCAAATCCCCGCTGGGACAGGGAACAGTTTAAGGATTTGAAATGCATGTAAAGCAGACTTTACTGATCTACCAGAAGACCCGCCGACATGTAAAAATACCCCCGCTAATATCAAAACACCAGTCCTGTATGAGACAGCCCTATAGCATGTATTCAATATGGACGGTGGGTGTTAGCGCCGAAATGGTGACATGTAGAGGTGTATGGTATGTAGGAGGACTACTGGGCCTTGGGAGCAGACTATAAAGCCTATGCCTAGAGTCGAGCACACACACAAGAAAAGTGCAAATATTCCTTTCTACCACTCCTCACGCACTCTTTCTTGTATCTACAGCGTTTCTAGGTCCAGTCCATTACGTGTACTTGTTCCCCTCCCCACGACAGCATTTCACCTCTCACACCATCCTCTACTGGGGCCTTTCCTCTCCTGGGTGTTCTAACTACTGAACAAACGTCTCCTCTGTTTATCTCTCCCTCCACTCCCTTCTCTTGCTCTAGCCGTCTTTTTAATATTCCTTCCTTTCCCCTAAGCCTCTCCAGATCTGATATCACTGCATCCCTTTCACTCATCACATTCAGTAGCTGGTTGAAGTGTTCTCTCCATCTCTCCTGTACCCCCATCTGTGCAATATATTTTCAAGTAGTTTAAATAAGATACTTTTTTGAAAGCATGTTTGTCACTTACCTGGCACACTTAAACCTCATTTATTTTTTCTTACTAAATAAACCAGAATGAAGCAAATTTTCTGGCAGTTACTTTCCCAAATAAAACATGCATGAATATGGTTTTCTCAGACCTTTGCTTCATCTTCTTAGCTACTGGTTTGTATTACAGGTCTCAGTGGCGATATCCTACTGTGAATTTCTGAGGTGTACGGGAAAGTGGCAATATTTTCTCGTCAGTATAGCGTGTTTACTTTAACGTGACGGAAGTGGGCCACAACCAAAGCTGAATTACTCCCTCGTGGTTACATGCAATTCGCTGAGCCTTAGTTCTGGGGGAGCTATAAGTCTCCTTGGTTACTAGCTAAATCAACCCTCCAATCTGACCACTCCTGGCTATCAGTCAAACTGAGAGAGGTTCGGGATCTTTGTTAGGTTATAACAATCGCACTTACGGTCACAGAAGCATCGGCACTACTAAATTAGAGCCGGATGTGTGGACTCTGCTAAGCTTATGTTGTGTATTAGATTGACTGTATATCTTTGTCTTGCCCCAACCAGCTACCAAATATTTCGTAACTGTATTAGAGAGAGAGAGAGAGAGAGCGCAGTTACTTCTTGCGGATCGAACTTTAGCAAGGCCAACACTCCAGCCGCGGCGTTCTAACCACTACACCACCAAGTATATCATAAAGACGTCAGATTACTAAAAGGGTTAAAAATGAGGTTGCCTAAATCTGCACTCATTACCCGAGGCCCCAACACTCAGGTAAATATACAGCCGTCCCACACCCCCACCACTGCGTCAAACCCAGATTACCGAAGATGGCATTACGCATCCTTAATTTAGCCTCCACGTTAAAATATACTGGCACAAAAACTGGCCCCGCTACGAGACGCAACATTAATTTGGTGCCGTATTCCCCCCGCCATGGGAAACTTACCAGCGCTTCTTCCTTAGCGATGTTCTTTGCGAGAAATGAAGAAAAGGAGACCGAGAATGTCGGTGCATTAAAGTACTTGGGCAGTATGGTAAGGATGGAAGCTTAGAGACTGGTACAGCAAGGCAGAATGGTTGCTGGTTCACCGAAAGCAATGATAAGGAACACAGAAGTGGGCATGGAAGTAGACAAGTCGCTGCATGATAGTACCTGTTCTAAAATAAGGAAGTGAGGTGGAAATGAGTAGTTTCTGAGCAGGATGTGGAGTTACATGGAGAGACTACCAGATAAACAAGAAAGTAATGAAGCGTTGTGGTGTTGATGTGGATGTGATTGAAGGCGTTAAGAGAAATACTCTGAGGTGGTTTAGCCATGTAGAGAGGATGGAGAACAAGAAAGTGATTAGAAGAGTGTATGTGAATGTGGGGGAGATCATGGATGAGATAGAGGGATGAAGCAGAGAGATATAAGTGAGAAAGGGGTCAGTTGGAGGAAGGGCATCCAAATAGCAGAGGAGAGGGAGACGCGGAGGCGATTTCTTTGTGGCCACCCCTTACGGAATTAAGGCGTCTGGTAAAAGACAGAGAGACAGATAGATAGATGTTTCTGATGCAGACCAGGTCGATAATGAAAATTCATCACTGGCATGCAGAATAATATCTAGGGGAAAAATACACAAAATCTCGCTAAGAAAAAAGGCCCAAAGCCTTCTCTGCTACCTCGAATATGGTCCTAATTTATGTTGACTAAAACTGAATTGTGGTATACATTCTCGATGGCTTAGGAAACTTTAAGTATTTTGCACGTCTTCCTTTGCGATTTACTTTGCTTATTACACCTTAATTAGTTTCTTATAAGTTATTCACCAATTTGTTACACCGACATCCTCGTAGTCTGCATTAATAAAATACAAGACTTTAGTTGGTTAAAACAAATTTGTGTCCATCAACATTCCAAGCATCTTTAAAGTAGACCATCATTATGTGCTGGACTTGAGATTCGCGGAGAGGAGGTTCTACAAATTCAATCTCCCCTCCGTAATGCAAGTGAATGTTGACGTGCACTGACAGAAAGACATTACTGGGGGAAAGGTGTCAGTGGGTCTCCTTACTTGATGCTAATACGAGTCACTCTACACGTACTGAATCCCTGAATATTAATCTGAACATAACCTCTCTCTACATCTGCCCTGCACCACGAGAGGTCTCTCCTACGCTGAATAACATCAACCAACGCTGGCATGAACGAAATTAAAGAAAGAAAAAGTTACTGGGATCGTTTCTAACCCCTATAGTATAAGCCGTTTCTCCAAGGCTGAGTACATACGCTGGAAGTACAGAAACAAAAATATAAATAAATGACACAGGGAGAGGATTGGCGTTTCGTGTATAACATCACCCTCTAATTTAACATTCTTTGATAGGTGTTTCTGTAGCCAAACACCCAATTCTGATGGTTCATCCCGAATTATTTAGGTAGGAATATCTCCACTCACTTATCACCTTACACTTGCAGTTTTTTATATATATAGAGAGAGAGAGAGACAGGGACAGGTGCATGGACGAGGAGGCTACTAAAACATTCATTGTTAGGGGCATGTATGTATGTATATATATATATATCTGTCTGCTTGTCTGTCTGTCTGTATATATGTATGTATATATGCACTTACTTGTATGTATCGTAGCGACTGTCTTGCAAACGCTTGATATTTGTGAGCAACTCCATCCATAGTCACACTGCGTGTTGCTGTTCCTGAGGGGCAACAGATCAGTGGGGCCCAGGATCACCATTTTCTGTGACTGGGGAAATAACCCGCCGCCACCCAGTGTTTCACGCATGGGTATGGGTGTGGAAGGTCCTCAGAGTACTGGGAGAGAAGTGCATGTGGATATTTGTTACGTTGGTCGGGCTTAAAGGGGTAAAATTTCCAGACTCCCCCACAGCCACAGTACCTTCATTGTATTAGCCATTTCACCCCTCCCCACCATGCATCGGTGACCAACATGGGATTCAGCAAGAAAGTGGCTGGATGAGTCACTCTTGCGTGATAATCAAAGACGGTAAATAAAACCCACACTTGTAGACGAGGAATATATTTACACTGCCACCATCTTCAGTGGTCAAGATAGAGAGAGGGAATGACATATTGACAATACAAGGGCAAGGGCTCCTTTTTATGTGTGTGTGTATGTGTGTGTGGGGAGGAGGGGGGGTAAAGGTGAGGTGGGGGGGTGGATTTGGGAAATCTTCCAAAATTTAAGGTATCCCAAATGGTTCATTAAAATGGCATATCTTAAAGCTAGGCAATCTTACTACGTACCTAAAATCCCCACCACAGAAAAGAAAAGCTTCCTCAGTTTGCCTTATGTTGCAGGCTTGAATATGCAAAAGTTAATAGGTTACAGTAGCGATGTAAATATAGCATTTCTGTATATCTCCACCATCAAATCAATGTTAGTAAAGAACAAATGTACATCATATTCAGAAGCATAAGAACACAGAACATAAGAAGAGAGGATAACTGCAGTAGGCCGGTTGGCCCACGCTAGGCAGCTCCCAGAAAAGTAACTGAACTACTATAATGAGATAAGGACAGCAAAGAAGAGGGCATATATAAAATTCCTTGCAAAGATTGTGAACTAGTTTACATAGGAGGAACAGGTCGTAGTCTGGAAACACGGATTAAGGAACACAACTATGCCATAAAAACATGTAATTTAAATAATGCAATATTTAATCATGTTTGTGAAGCCAACCACAGAACTGACTGGCAAGGTAGCCATCTACTGTATAAAAGTCATGACTTTCGGAAACGAAAGATTATTGAAGCCATGTGTGTCCAATAATACGAGAATTTCAACCTTAGTGAAGGTATGTACAAGCTAGATCCTATAATAAGGTCCCTAGTGGAAAATAATGTCCCTTCCCGCACCGACACATGTGAGGTCAGATAGGAATTACACCTGACCTGTCTGGTAATGTCACCCCCTTTCACACTTGGGGAAATCCCCGCTTCAAATCCACCCCACCCCACCTCCCCTTTTCCCCACCCTCCCCCCCACACACACACGCATAAAAAGGAGCCCTTGTATTGTCAATATGTCATTCCCTCTCTCTATCTTGACCACTGAAGATGGTGGCAGTGTCCACCGTAAATGTTTGGTAAATATATTCTTCGTCTACAAGTGTAGGTTTTGTTTACCGTCTGCAAGAAAGTGCTGTTATCGGTACACAAAGAACATTAGTAGACTGTATTTATTCACTTATCAATTTTTTTTCTGTTTGATTTTTCTCATTTATCTACTTATTTATTTACTGACTGACTGATTAACTGAGTTACTTTTATTTATTTGTTTACAGTCAGTTAAACATCCGGGACCCCATTATAAAAGTAAAGCCTTTCACGCTATAAATCTTTCCAAGCACTCCTACACAAGCAAATATTTACAGGCGGGTTCAGTGACCTCCGCCCTCACGATCAATTAGGAGTAAACCCCTTCGTTGCAGAAATATGCCAAAAACTCTTCACAGGACTTTGTTGATCAAGAGTGGGACGAAGAATTATGAGACAGCCAGGACGTGAGCCTAGTGATGCGGTGTGTTTCTAAATTGAAGTGTTTAGATTTGGCATACTTCGCTAAATCAGTTTTCTTTGATCTCCTTATGCCTTGAGCGAACTAGGGAAAGAAATATTCAAAGCTGATTTCATATAGCTGAGCTGAATTTTACGTCTGTCACCTCAGCACACAATAAAAAACTGGAAATATATGGAAACAATAAAGTGTAAGATAAATAAGTGCAATATACACTAGTGCAATACTGTATACATTAGTGCAATATAAATAAATGCAACAGAAACAAGTGCAATATACCGTACATGAGTGCAATGTAAATAAGTGCGGTATATATAGGTACAAGAAAAATAAGAGCAATATAAATAAGTGCTATATACATAAATGCAATGTGAAAAAGTGCCGTATAAATAAGTGCAATCTACATGAGTGCAATATAAATAAGTGCGGTATATAGAGGTGAAAGAAAAATAAGTGCAATATAAATATGTAAGTGCAATACAAATAAGTGCAATACAAACAAGTGCAATATCACTAAGTGCAGCGCCATCTTTTCTGCAGGGGTCGGTGGTAGGCTACATTTTTTAACATTCGCGGTCTCCTTGGTCTCACTCTCGGGGGGGGGGGGAAGTAAAATCACGTGACCTAAACATGAAAACAGTATCAGAGGCCAATTTACCGCCCCCTTCAGCCAGAGGACATCATTTTTCGATCAGTTCTTGCCACCACCAGACGATTTTATTCAGCTTAGGAGAGACGTATTGAAGGGGAAGGGTTTGATAAGGCTTCATTAACCACTTCACTCCAGCGACCTATTTCCTGTTATATCATTCCTACCTAGACGATTTTATTCAGCTCAAAGGAGATTATTCTAATTGGGGGGCTTAGATCTAGGCTTCACTAATCCACTGGCTACCTAGGCGGCTCTCCTTAGATGAATAAAATCGTCCGGCACCAGTAGGAATGAACTAGAGAATTGTCATCGTACTGAAGGGGTGAAAGAGCAAGATAGAAGATTATAGGTAAGAAAAAGTAAGCAGGATAGAGGATTGGAGGTTAGAAATGGATAGTAATGCAATACTGACTACAATTTCTATTCTATCTATCTATCTATCTATTGCCAGACGCCTCAATCCCGTTTGGGGTGGCCACAAACAAATCGCCTCCAAGTCGCCCTGTCCCCCGCCATTTCACTGCCCTGCTCCCAACTCACACACCCCTCTCTCATATACCTCTCCACCCCATCCCTCCATCTCATCCTCGGCCTCCCCCTCCCTCTTCCCCCCTCCACCTCACTCATATACACTCTCTTCGTCAGTCTTTCACCCTCTACCCTCCCTGGGGGTAGGGGGGTTTTCAAGAATACTCCCCCAGTATCCCTGCTTGTCGTAAAAGGCGACTAAAAGGGTTGGCGGAGGGTTAGTGCCCCTCCCCGGAAAACAACTAACTAAAAAAACAAACAAGAATTTCTATTCTGTTGGTACTTTTTATGGTCTGGAAAACTCTAGTAGGTTATGTCAGCTAATGCAGTATGATTTTGTTCAGCTGAGAGTGAGTCATGGGAGCTTGAGAGTGTTAATGCAGTCGTAGTAGTAGTAGTAGTAGTAGTAATAGTAGTAGAAGAGGTAGTTGTAGTTGTGGCAGTAGAAGCAGTGGTGGTAGTTGTAGTAGTAGTAGCAGAAGTAGTCGTGGTAGTGGCAGTAGAGGCAGTGGTGGTGGTGGTTGTAGTAGTAGTAATGATAATAATAATGATGCTAATAATAATAATAATAATAATAATAATAATAATATCATCACATCATCATCATCACCTTCCTCACTGCCCTCTTCATCATCAACATTCCCACATTACAATTGTCACCATTACATATGCCTGTTTCCCACATATAAATGCGATAGGTAGGATAGACGAATAGGTGCAGGTAACCACGAAGGAGTAACTACAAACACAGAGCTCACCGAAATCGAACACACATCCATTCGCACATCGTTCAGGGCTCCTAAGTCTTTGCGCAAACCCATACATAGACACATTTTTTTTATACTCTATTCACTTTAACTTGGTCTAAAATTGACGTCTCTCTGATGCTGAGCTGTAGGAAGGCACACACACACACACACACACACACACACACACACAATGAGACAGTAAAAAAGAAGTGCTATGGAAAGGATGTAGACCCGCAGTGAGACGTTACTGATACCTCCCTTATTTAATCTATTCCCTTATTTAATCTCTTCGCCCACTGAAACGTAAACCTGCCAGAGCTCATGGAGTCGCCGAAACTCTAGACTGTCAGTGTAATAAACGTAGTGATGCAAATTCAATCCAAAACCTGAGCTAGGACGCACACATGTAGATTTAAAACATTCAAATCACGCAGGACACTTTTTTTTCCCTCAGCGTAAGTCCTGTTTGTAGACAAGGTGTTGGCCTTAATTAAGATGACGACTACAATTTCCGCAATTAATGTCAAATCTCTCTGACCAGTATAGGCAAAAACATCATAATTATCCTCTCTGCTGTTAAACGCTAAAGAATAATTTCCTCTCTGACTACAATACGGACGTTGTGCATGCAAATCAAAGGGCAGCCAGACACACGTATTGATGCACACAAGGAGGCATAAAGGATCAGGCATGGTTATATGATTTACGAGGTGTCAGAGTTTTATCCCTCAGCAGAATAAGAACCATCCACTGTGTACCAACATCTCTTAGGAGGGATTCTTGAACCTATTACCGATGAACCCACGTAATCCAGACTTTGAAAGGCAGGAAGAGGCAGAGACATGGGAAGTTTCTGTGCTGTCATTTCCTTGTTCATCTTGTCAAAACGGAAAACAGGTCAAGATAGTTACCTCCATGTAGTGCTGGTGTCGCAGAGAGAAGGAGACAGGCATTGGAAAAATCTATACTTCATTCACCTCCATTTGGCGGAGTTTCGCCATTTTTACACCTTATTTCCGGTTAATGGCAGAATATGACTACTATGGATCTACATCTTTTCCACGGCACTTCTTCGTGACTAGCTCCATATTCTTGCCTTAATCTTTGACTATACCTCATGACTCCAGATGTAAAGATGGCAAAGTTACACCTGGTTGAAGTGAACAGGGTATAGGCCAGTATTCCCGTTGGTTGAGGAAGCTCCCTAATTCCTATTCCTAAGCGATTTATTTTGTTTATTACACCTTGCTGTCCTCTTCTGTCACATGAATCCTTCCAATATCACCACATTTTGTAGAAATAACGTACAGTATTAACCAGCCATATCCAAAAATAAATCGCTGAAGTAGAGGTGTTTGGGAGCCTACATATCTGACGAAATTACGCCCCATATCTCTCTGTTCTACGATAAAAACCTGAGTCACGTTAGGCAGTTAATCGTAAGTGTGTTTGTAAATCAGGTACACTTACTACGACTTTCGGTCATATTCTGGGTGGCACAGGAGGCTCTTAGCACCTTTTCCTTGCTGATTTAGGTTGCGTATTACACCTTAACATTTTCTCATATGCTGTCTATTGTTTGCATATATGGTTTGTATCAATAATATACGAAAAGAGTATTGAGTGTAATGTTCAGAATAAATCGCAAAGGAAGAGGTGCTGCGAAATCTCCAAAGCTACTTAAAATACGGCACTGAGAAAGACGGGATTCGCACAAGGGGAGGCGGTGGCTGAATCGGTAGAGAGGCGGCCTGCAGTCCTAATGGACCCAGAATCGAATCCCGGCTGGGGCAGGGAACGGTTTAAGGATTTGAATTTCCTAAAAAGCAGATTTCCCTGATCTACCAGATGACCCGCCGACATGTCGTAAAATTACCCTCGCTAATACCAATACATCAATCCTGCATGAGACAGCCCTAGCATGTATTCAGTATGGATGGTGGGTGTTAGTGCCGAAGTGGTGACATGTGGAGGTGTACGAGGACTACTGGGCCTTGGGATAGGTCACTGCCCCCGAGAAATAGGCCCTGAAGCCTTTGCCCAGAGTCGGACACGCTAAAAAAAAAAAAAAAAAAAAAAAAAGTAAGGAGTGAGGAGGAGGCCTTTCGTTAGGGCAGGTCCCCACCAGGCATGAGTGAGGCAATGATTTTTCAACTTCCATACTCTGTTCAGTTCAACTAGGCGTAAACTTGCCATCTCAGTCTTGAAGGCTGAACTGGAACAACAGATTAACATATAAATACGATGCTAGTCACGAAAAACAGCTATGGGAATCCTGCAGGGGCGTTGTGTCACTGAACTACATGACAAAAGTTGCCAAAGGACCCAAACCTCCGCCTAATTAAAATGTCTGATCTGTAATTGGCTCGGTCACGCACAGTACCTGGTTAACGGGCCGAATTCTGAGTGGCGAAGGAGGATGCGTATCACCTCTTCCTCAGCGACTTAATTTTGTATATTAAATGTTTTTTCCTCTTGAAAGTTACTGAGGTAATCAATGTCGATATTAGAAATGTATAGAAGCATATCAGGATGGCATATGAAAAATAAATCGCTGAGAAAAACGAGCTACGAAGCCTCCAAAGCCATGGAGACTATGATCCACGAACATTACTGCTATTTACGAGCGAGCAAGCGAAGCAAGCGAGCGATATTTTCTCTCAGTTATGTTTGGAAATGAGCGGCCAAGCCCCAACCGGCCCGACCCGACCGTCACGCCAAGCAAGAAGCTAAATAACTTTACTCCTGTGTGAAGTAGATTTGAATTTCTCTCTGCATGTGATATATTCATTCAATAAATTTTGTTATCAACTAAAAACTCATCTACAAAGGTATAGGAACCCCTTGGAATCTCGAGTTTTCAGAGGGAGTGTTCAGCTGTAATAAGTGAACGCCTCAGTTACGAAATCAAAATTAAAATGATTTTCTGTCGTAACATTGTTTTTAGGAATCAACTCTAGCAATCAAATATAGGAGATTCTGCCTGTAAGTTTATATCTGTGGAAAACTGTGATAACATGGTACTCGCTCGCTCGTCACGCGCTCACAAAACGCACTTTACTGGTTAGAGATCTACACTAAGCCAGCCAGGTTAGTGCAGCTGTGTCGGTGGAGGGGATGGGCCAGGTATGGCTCCTAATATTTTGATCATGACTGCTGTTCCTCCACCTAAACCTTTGTCTCTACTTTTTTTTTTTTCTGGAGTTATAAAAAGGGCGTATAAAACACTGGTATGTGGATGAGTAGAAAACATTAGGAAACATATTCATCGTTACCTGAAATACGCAAATAAAATCAGCATTCATATTCCCTTTCCACTATAATCAACACAAAAAGCAATGCTACTCACCATAAACAACGTTAATGACGCAGGGAGGAATGCTAATGGAAGGAAAGAAAACTAAGAGGAGCATTCTCAGAAGTTTTATGTTCAGTCTCGTTTTCTGTAAATGTTTATCTTGGCGGGGGCCACAAAAAACGGGCAGGTTTGTTTTGTTTATCGTCCTTCGCCCTCATTAACCACGCATGTTAGTCTTCTTAGTCAGGAAGGCTTTGGAACTACAAAAATAGCTTCTTGACTAATGTAATGTGTATTCTCACACAGGCTCATTCGTACTGTAACTCTGAATTATAACTGTTTCACTTGTACTGTAGCTACATGTACGAAATAGTATACACGGTCATACATTATACAAGATACATAAGATTTTTTTTTCTTTCATTCTGCAATCAGCGTAACAAAACAACGCATCATCATCATCATTATCATCATCATCATCCAAATGCCCCTTCAATAACGAAGTGATAGGGAGAATCCACAAACGAGAAACGGAAAAAAACAAGAAAGTAGTAGAGGCTATCAGCTGTATGCCAGACAATTCATCGAACATTCAAGCTTTCGAAGTGTTCAGTAGTATCCAGCAGAATTAAGCTTTCATGCGTACGAGTAGTTTCATGTCACTTGTCAGACATACGCGTTATCAAGTTACAAAAGGATTACAGCCCATGTCACACAGATTTCTTTACATTAATAGAGTTTTCAGTCTCATCATTTACCAGTCCTTTTGTTGTCTCAGCTTCCACACCATAACTCGTTTCATCACAAGTAAATTAGATTCACGATTTATAATGCCTCTCTTACCATCATTTTACATATACCTTTTCATCACCTTTCTCATTCCTGTGTGTGTGTGTGTGTGTGTGTGTGCCTCCTCTCTTCCTATCTCTCCCATCCTACATGTCACTTTTTTACTACGGTACTCTTCCTTCCATTTCAGGTGGTGGTTACACTGAGTGACAAGCGTAATGGTTTTCTGTAACCTAGGAAATTATTTTCAATGCTGGGTGGCAACCACATAACCAGACAATGAGGTGATGTGGAGCCTACTATGGTGTAAGTACCCCTGTTAACTGGGTGGGGAGACGCAAATGAGCCATCCATCAGGGAATCAAACCTATACACTCTCTCCCGCGCCTCGCTGTGGCGAGGTTCTGTCTACTGCAAGGGAACATCGGCTCACTGAAAGGAACAGCCCTGCAGGGGTGGTTGCTTTCCTGCGGCTGATGGGTCTGCTTGGTCTGACAGACGGTGGTTACTCAACGGCAACAAATCAAACATAACATCCTTTGTGTCCACGTAGTCGTATGTTTAAAGCAAACTTTCTTTTACCTTTAGATCAACTGGCGTTCTTTCAACATCTTTCATGTTAACTCCTCTCCTGGGGAAGGTGGGAACGAGAGAAAAATATCGTGATGTTATTTTGTTTTGCAGGAAGGAATATTGCGTCAGGGAAGTGTGATGACCCCGTGACCGTTCAGTTTATTCATGGATGATGTGATGAGGATCGTTAACTGTTTGAATCTGGGTGATGTCCTTTATTATTGTTGATGATGAAAAAATATATGTATTCATAATTCAAAAAGTGTGTTTATTAAGGCAATTTCAGCCCCTCTGTTTCGAAGAATCTAATCTAAACTGCACAACATCGTTAGGGGATGCTAAAAATGAAATAAAAGACATGCCTGGCCTCACTGGGTTAATGCTGGGGCAGTGAAAAGAGGGGCATGTTTACTTGACGTAGGGGGAGAGGAAAATGGGGTATGTGAATCACCTGATGCCTACAGATGACGTAGATAAAATGCAGGAACGGTGCTTCAGAGTATGGGAGAGTTCGTGACAGAAAGAACAGAGAGGGAATATGAACACAACATAGGTAATGACATATACTAGGAAAGTATTACATAAAAGAGAGAAAGTAATGCTATTATAGAGGGTGTAGAGAAACAGCCATGCTTCACAGAGTTGGGCGTAGCAGCAAAGAGAACTCAAGGGAGAGATCAACGTCTGTTTTGGCAAATATGAGTATGTTTGTGGGAATGTTGGTGCCGACAGTGCTATACGGATTTAAACCATAGACCCTATATTCAAAACAATCCAATAGGGAAGAGATATTTTACAGGAAACGTTTAAGAGCAATATCCATGGTGGGATGGCTTGACTAAACCTAGCATTATTGAGTGCGGGATATTATATATATATATATATATATATATATATATATATATATATATTGTGTGTGTGTGTGTGTGTGTGTGTGTGTGTGTGTGTGTCGAATAGCAACTGAAACTAAGACAATACTGTTGGCTGAAGTGTCACACTATCGTGACCATGAAATAGGATACGAAAACCCACACTGGCAGACGAAAAAGGTGCATTTCCAAAGAGTTTCGGCGACAGCTGTCGCCCTCTTCAGTGGATCTACAGACCAAGAGTGGTACATACAATTACTGAGAAGAGCCTTAATGCAGGGTAACCACACTTTTTTTTTTTTTTTTCCCCGCATCGGAAGTGACCTGACCCGACACTCCCTCTACTCTGTCCCCGACCTGAGTGAGGGATTGCAAGGGGCGGCAAGGACCTTGCCACTCTCATTACTGGATCTAATTTATACATTCTTTCACTATGGTTAAAATTATTATATCTCTACATACATACAGCTTCTACTACCCTACGTTTCTAATTATAATTACTACTTTTGCACAAAATTTAGATAGAATTCCAGTCGATTCTATGGTCGTTTTCTGAAGAGTGAACGTACACTGCGTTATTTATGTTGCCTATCCAACAAGCATACTTGTGTTCCTTAATGCGAATGTCCAGATCCCTTCCAGTTTCATTAATATAAACCAAGTCACAGTCTCTACACGGAATTTTGTACACCCCTGCAGTTTTGTTACTAATGGGTTTATTAGTTACTAACATTGCTTTTAAAGTGGAAGTATATCTAAATGCAATGTTTACATCCAAATCATGACAGACTTCACCAAGCAAAGATTTGACACATACGGAGCTGTTGAGAATGGCTTATTATGTTGACTTTGTGATGTTGGTCTAGGTACGAAGGTTTTTCTGGCTTTAAAGTACGTTTGCCTTACAAACCAATTGGGATATTATACATCAAAAATATTTTCCATATCTTAGCGTTTTCCGTATCCAGATGTTGGGGACTACAAATTCTGAGTGCCCTAAGGAACACAGAAGAAATAACTGACATTTCCGTGGAACTGTGCTGATATGAATAATAATGTATATACAAATTGCACTGGGTTGGTTTCCTGTATACAGAAAAGCTGGGTGCCCCCTGTTCATCCCTGTGCACAGATACATCTAAAAATGGAAGGGAACCATTATTTTCCCATTCAACTTTAAATTTAACTGAGGGAACCACTGCAATTAATTTTGTGAGGAAATTGTCAAAGTTAGTGTATATGTCTGGCCAAACGGAAAACATATCATCAACATACCTACACCAAGTTAGATTTTGAGGGTATATGGTGATAAGAAGGTTGGATTCGAAATATTCCATGTACAGGTTACTAAGAATGGGAGAGAGGGTGAGCCCATACCCATACCAAACTTTAGCATGAAAAACTGAGAACCAAAAGAAAATGCATAACACTGCATACACAGCCTAATAAGCTGGAGAACGACATCATATGGTGTGCCGAGATCAATGTTTCAATTATGTATTTTTTTTTTCCAAGAAACTAATTGCATCTTCGACAGGGACTTTAGCAATAATCACATCTACATCAAAACTAACCAACCTGCCACTGGAGAAAGAGAGAGACTTAATCCTGTGAATAAAATCAGTAGAGTTTTGGACATGGGATTTGGATAATGTGCCAACCAATGGTGCTAAGTTGTTCACTAGAAATTCTGAAAGTTTGTAAGTGAATAAGCCACACTGTGAGATGATAGGGCGGAGGGGAACCTGTTGTTTATGGGTCTTTATAAGGTAATTTTGGATTAATTTGAAGGAACTTACAGCTGTTTGGCACATCCCTTATAAGGGCGACAGCTGTCGCCGCAACTGTTTGGAAATACATTTTTTTCGTCTGCCAGTGTTGGTTTTCATATCCTAAAACAATACTCATGAGTGTCGTGGATGTGACGCATAATATTGTGACACCAACTGGACACCATCCCCAGCCTTTAATCAAGAGCAAAAATCGTCGGGGTGTTGCAGTGTGAGGCTCGTAAAACTGCACACTCGTTACGTGCCAGGCATCACCCAGTACGGATTAACCCACTCAGTCCCATGACGTTCTCTGTTTTCTATTCTTGACATGTAGAGGATTTAAGTGTCTGGACTGAGAGAGAGAGAGAGAGAGAGAGAGAGAGAGACTAATAAAATCCCGGGGTTGTTCAAGCGCGTGTACTATCACCAGAGAAGATCCGTAACCCCTTTCAGCTCAGGTGATGATAAAATGTATTCAGATTAGACGGCTGATTTGACTAATAACCAAGGAGACTCATTCCTACCCCACTGCTAAGGATTATCAAGTTTCATGCCACCACGACTTTATATTCAATCTTAGGGAGTGGGACAGTTTCGTCAGGTGAACCCAAACTAACTATATTATTATTATTATTATTATCATTATTATTATTATTATCATCATCACCTGAAGGAAGGTAGAGGTCGCAGAACTTCCCCCCTTTGAATCTAAAATCCATTGTGATGATCTGCCTTAATAACCCTCGTGTAGTCGATACCATACATCTGTTTAAGGTAACCAATCTGGGGTGGGGGAGGAGGGCCGTCACACCTTAAACCTTAATTGTTTTCAGGGTCCAGCCAGTGGAATTTTTTGTTCGTAGATATTCTAAATTTATCAGTCGAAAATTATAGGGTTGATCCATTTACTCTTTCATTTATTTATTCATTTATTTACTCATTTATTTACCTACCTATTTACATGGTTAATCTATATTTTATTTATTTATTCATTTACTTATTTATTTAATCCCGGGAGGAAAAGGAAGGTGAGTCAACGGAGAAGCATAGAAAAATACTTAAAATAGTGAGTGTCTGAGCACTTGACAGGAACACCAACAAGCTATCCTTACTGACGTCTGAATATTCTATCTCCGTGGGGCTTGGAGCAGAGGTCATGCACTTGTAAATATAGATCTGATTATAAGGAACACAAAGTCATACAAATCTTATTCTCACCTTTAGATCTTTGAATTATACCCACAAGTCCCCGACACTCTGGCTTCTCGAGAGCAATTGGGGAGTAAATAATCTGACATGGACTCAAGGGATTTGGAATATGCGGCTCCAAGGACTGAGAAGTAGGTGGTTTGGGGTGTGCGTGGCAGGGGGCGGCGCGGCGGTGGTGGGTCGCCAGTAAAGATATTAGAATCACATATATCGCAAGTACACAGGCATAAGGGGTGTGGAGGCATGACTGGGTGAAGGAAGAGAACGTGGGGGAGAACTGAGGGAGCGGTGAGCAGACTGAAAGAGAAAGGGTTAATAATAATAATAATAATAATAATAATAAGAAGAAGAAGAAGAAGAAGAAGAAGAAGAAGGAGAAGAAGAGAGTAGTGTGATTCTACTTTTAATGAGGGGAATACTTTCTGTGTGGGTCCCCATTACTAAGCCTTACATCAATATTCTCTACCGTCTTCGTCACCACTGTACATTGCAGCTCAGTTATATACCTTAGCTACCTTGGAAACTGTGGTGGGTAACCAAAAACACCATCCACTTTCCTCACACCTGTCTAAATCTGCGACTCGGCTGTCACTTTCTTAATTTTTGTGGCGGCATCGTTTAATATGTGTCTTGTGGTGAGATGTGTCTAAATACATGATCACTTACAACACCCGGGTTCTTCCTGTCGATCTGTAGGTAAACGTCTGTGATTTTCTCTTGGCACTAATACCTGTTTTCATATTAAAATCATTGATCATATGCGCTATTCATGGATCGGGAAACTGCTTACATACTCATCAGAATTGGAACTATTAAAAGAAACCCAAATCGAGTTAAACTTTGTGTTGTGTTTGCAAAGTACTGTAGAATTTTGTATCTATAAGGAATGCAGGTGGATGTCAGCAGTAATTAGACTATACATGACAATACTAAAGCACAAGTAAAGAAGGAGAAATAAATGTCCACCTGCAACGATGTTCTTACTAGTGAAAATTAAAAGAAAAACAACAGCGCGAGAATATCATGTTAAAAACAATATCTACAAGTCACAAGGTATGAGACCCTCAACAGTGGCCGGATTCTCAGTACAACCCTGTATTACATGTGCTACGAAGTAGAAGAAGAAGAAGAGGAAGAGGAAGAGGAGGAGGAGGAGGAGGAAAAGAAGAAACTGCCTCCCGAGAAAGATATCCCGTACATGCGTCTTCGTCATGGCCAAGTGGAAAACGACAGTATTGTATAGGGTCTCTCTCTCTCTCTCTCTCTCTCACTTTTTTTTTTTTCTGTTGATATATTGCCAGGTCAGCAAAGACGTACTGTGTTAATGTACCGGCGAAACTAATGTGAAGATTGTGAGAAAGAAAGAAAGGGGAAAAAAGGATGGCAGGGAAAAATGAGAGAAAGGAAGACAGAAAATGAGGGAGAGGAAAGGAGTAGAGGGTAATAAGAGAGAGGGAAGAAGGGAGGGAAAACGAAAGGGAGGAAGGAAGGGAGAGAAACGAAAGAAGGGAAGGAGAGGAAGGGTGTAACAGATGTCTCTCTTAAGTTCCAGAAAAAAGTCAATTCATATGCTAGAATACAAGAAAAATTGCGATGTCTGATTGAAGGAGTTACAAGACTATCGTTTTTCATGAGACTATTCTCTTCAAACTCAGGACAGCATTCTAAGGGATGACTCTGAACACCTTTCCTTAGCTAATTACTGTATTAAGCATATTACATTGTCAGTAACAGGCACAAAGGCACAAAGATACTGAGGTGTAATGTGCAAAATAAATTGTTCAGGAAGATGTATTACGAAATCTCCAGAGCCACTAAACATACGGCCTTTAGTGTATCTGACTTTGCTAGGCTATGAACAGGTTATTCCTTCAGTCCCAGGAAGTATTTTGCATTTTATTTTTGCAAACTACATGTGACTTTAACAAAAGTTGGGGATGGACGGATAAGTGAATGTTATGTTTATCCCCTCAGGTCCAAAATTAATCTATCCTAAGGTGGATTTAATCGTTTGAAACTAGCAAAAACAAAACATAAAGTCGTCGAAGCGAAATTACATTAAATATGGATACAATGAAATTACACTTAGAACCATGTCCTTCATCCAAGCAGTGTCCCTTACTTTTTCCTTTAAAATTTCGTTTCCCTTCGCCCAGGCACGCACACGCAAGCACGCACGCACGCACGCACACACACACACACACACACACACACACACACACACACACACACACACACACACACACACACACACACACACACACACACACACACACACACAAGGTTCAAGCACTGGCCTTGCCCTATGACCTCGACCTGTGACACATTCTCAAAACTAAACCACTCAGGAGCAGAATGTAAAGAAAATCAACATCAACCTATAAAACAGCAGGTGACAGACGTAGCACTGAACATGGTGGGAAGCAAAAAGGGCAACATCAATACTAAGGGAGAGCACAGGAAGTAAAAAGGACAACACCAGTGCAAAGGGATAGCACAGGAAGTAAAAAGGGCAACACCAGTGCAAAGGGATAGCACAGGAAGTAAAAAGGGCAACACCAGTGCTAAGGGAGAGAATAGGAAGTAAACAGGGCAACACCAGTGCTAAGGGAGGGCATAGGAAGTAAAAAGGGCAACATCAGTACTAAGGGAGAGCACAGGAAATAAAAAGGGCAACATCAGTACTAAAGGGAGAGCGACTTCATAGCGGGCACGGGCACTACAAAGGGCCACAATACTTCAAAGGGCAATGGCACTACAAAAGGCGGGAATATAAGAAAAAGTCACAGTATTACAAAGGACAGGAATATTACGAAGGGTTACAACATTACAATAGAGGGGAATATTACACAGGGTCACAACATTACAAAGGGCAGGAGTAGTACAAAGAATTAGAATATTACAAAGA